>NW_004797731.1:192006-208952 GCF_000002075.1 Aplysia californica | reverse complement strand
GGGGGGCAATAGTGCAGGTGATTGTCTTATACAGGTGGCCGTAAAGCAGGTTTGACTGTCTCAACTCATCTTTTGGTGTTTGGTGTGCGGCATGGGAGGAGTTGAGTTCATTTTCGTGTGAAGAAGATATCTTATTGAGTGTTTTTGTCTTTATGCGGAATGTGTCCAACACAACTTGTATTTGCCCTATTGGATAACCTCAGTTTGATGCAGCACCCCTACTTGTTTGATCTATGTTGCAGAAATAGAGGTATAATACATTTACTTGTTTTTTTTGTCCAGGGTCAAAGTTTACTTTTAGTTTTAGTAAGGGTTTCAGGCAAGTACAGCACAAATAGGTTATATAAGTACCAAAGATTAGAGGTGGTACGTACAAAGAAAAGAGGGAGGAGAGATAACGACTTCAGATGTTTGGTAGAAAAGGAAGAAACCACACCGAGGCACCCACCAACCACCCACAGGGTCAATGCACATGCTACCTTTATGACCCATGTTGTGTTGATATGGATGTAATACATATACGATTTGGAGGTGTTTTTTTTTTTCCAGGGTTGTCACAGGTGAGCGTGTGATTCCTGTGGCCAGCTCAATCCCCTTGATGTACCTCAACTACGACACTTTGTCCTCCAGCAAGGTGAGCTGTTCAGGACTTGGATATAAAATATCTGTCATGACATTGAATGAGAGACCTTAGGTTTATATCTAGGTTCATTATTCTCTACTGAGTTGTGTCAGTAGGAACTTTGATATGTAAAGTATGTCTTGGCATGTGAAAGAATTTTTATAAATATTTGTCGAGGCGCGTGAAAATCATGTAAGTCTTCAAATACTTCACTAGAACTGAACTCATTTTTTAATTTTTTATTTGCTGTGCACCAAGTTTTTTCAGACACTCTTTGTTTCACAGTTTGCTCATACTGTTTTTGGTAAAAGTTTTGAATATACGATTTGAGTTGCTCTGTGTCAAGAGTTTCCATGCAGTAGTGTACAACCCTTTTAACATTCAAGTAGCAACTTCCAAAGTTTCCAAATTTCTTTTAAAATCGTAAATTCATGTCATGTGCAAAGAAAAAAAACCCTCCGAGTACTGTATTTTTGTGAGAGATGACATGGATATATTACATTGCATTTCTTGTTTTTATAGTAATTAGTCTGGAAAAGTCGATGCTTGAAATGAATTGAAAAATCCACCTAATTTTTATATATTTTTTTTATGTTTCTGTTTTTTCCTGAAAATTAAGACAGTGTGTTGTTACTTTTTGGGGGATCTATTAATCAAAAGGCCTCATAGTAGAAAAAGTCATCTTCATTCAAGTTTTCAGTTATTTATTTGTGTTATTTTTTAATTCGTTTGTATTATTCTTTCATTCATTCATGTACTTATGTATTCATGCTGGGGATATTTGATAGTAATATGTTATGCTGTGTAGTTTGGCCATGAGTACTGTTTGACTGTTTACATCCCGATGTTCATTCATTCTTTCATTCCCTCCTTTCCCTCACTTTTTGTTGTATTCTTTAATGTTTTGATTATTTTGTCCCATTAATCGTACAATGTTTGTTTGCTTTCTCTTGCAGTCTGCTGGCTCAGAAGTGAAATGGGTGGACGGAGGAAAACCGCTCTTCCGACTTCGGCTCCATCTGGTCTCCACTGTTTATACCCAGGTACTTTGGTACTTTCTTCTTTGCCTTCATTGCGTTCCCCTGCTAGATATCAAAGGTGGTCAACTGATGGTTCTTCCATCTGCAGTGAGACTGATTGTTACGTATATGACTGTTTTTCCTACTTTATAAGGCCTGTTGTCTTCAGAGAGGCTCATTCATGAAGGTACTCTTTATGTTTTTATGATTAGAGTATTTTCAGCACCCAGGTACTTGAAGTGAATTAACCCTTTGAGCCCTGGTTCCTTGAGTCTAGGGGACTCAAACACCTGAGCTCTATGGGTCCATTGCTACATTATGGTGTGCATTTGTCCTGCAGTTTTAGACATAATGATGTTACCAAATGGGTGAAGAAGAGTTGCATAACTTGGTCGATTTAAAAATATTTTCTACTATATACCCAAGTTTGCTTTTTTTAAAATGACAGTAATACAAGTCTGAATGCACTCTAAACTCCCACTCGTCCTACATTCTCTATTACAGGATCAGCATTTGCACAACTTTTTTGTCCATTGCCAACGAGTGGAGTCTGGTGGTGGCCTGGCCATAGACATGAACAACGTGAACAAGATCAAGGTGAGAGTGCCCTTCTTTGCTTTTTTTCTTTTGTTGAGGACTGTCAATATCTGCAGAGTGATGAATAACTGTGACTGGTGCTACATTCTCAAGAGAGGACTCTTTTTAGAAACAACCCTGGTGACTATTTGTGAAACGTGTCGGAATTGTGTGCCCCTTTTTTATCAGTCCTCGCTTTGTTAACGATGAACAGTTCTGGAAACCCAATCTAAACAGTCTTAACTTGGTGATTTATTCTAAAAAAGTGCTACATTTTCTAGTGAGGGCTCTTTTTTAGAATTGAGACCTTGTCAAGTTTGTACATTGTGCCTTGTTTTCTTGAACTGGCTTTGTTTGTGATCTATAATGCAGGAGCCCATTGAGATTTGTCTTTACCTTCTACCTGGTGTTTTGGCTGAAATTCTCAGAGATGGTTCTCCTTAAAAGAAAAAAGCCCATGTCTTTGTTAGGGCTGTTTTTCAAAAGTTCCTCTCCAGGGCTCCTTATGTCCTCTTCTCTTTTGTTTTGTTTGTGATGAATAGTGCAAGTAACCCTTTCTAACTGTCTTTAATAATAATAACAATGAAAGCAATAAATTCCATTCATATTTGCACATATCTCTGTGTTGCAAATTGATCTAAACGGTTCTCATGAGAAGTACCCAAGCCATTGCTAGTGTATGTCAAGTATTTCTACTGACTTCCCCTTATTTCTCATTCTTTCGTGTTTTGTGTGTGATGAACAATGCTGGAGACTAACGTTAAACCCTCCCCCCCCACAACCTGGAGCTTTGGCTGAGACCCCTACCACTATTTTTCCTATAGTGGACTTTCTTCAGAAATATTCATATCATTACTAGTGCCTGTTTGCCTAGTGTTTATGATTGGGTTGCATGTGATGGTTACACTTTCATAACTTTGGTCACAAAATGGTGGAGGGGGCACTCATTGCCTTTGCCATGCAGGCTCACGTGGAAGTTTTCTTCAGCTGAAAACGTTATGAAAGATATAGTGGACTACTCAGCTCAGGTGTGATTTGTTCCTTCTTTCCTATCAAATGTCTATGGTCCTTTTCTCTCCCTCTTTTTTTGTGTTTGTTTCTCTCTTGTAACACCTCTAATCTTCTGGGCTGTATGACCCAATTGTGTTGCAAGTGAAGTAAAACTCTTACTAAAATTAAACAAAATAATAAAGCTCAGGTGTTTGATTTGCATTCTCATCAGCAAATTATACAAGAGGTTAAAGATGGACTGTTTGTCTCAGATGTTTAGTTTCATCTTATTGCCCTGAACCAACCCCCCCCCCCCTAAACCGCTGAAGATATATTGTGATATAGTACCCAACTCAGGTTCTTAGTTTGATTTCACTTTTCTGTTTTGGAAAAGAAAACCACTTAAGGCTGCAGGGTTGATAATACAAATAAACAACAAGGTCCTATCCCCATGTTGAAATGTGTACGCCAATTGAATTTGAACAAAACTATTGAATAAGTTCCCCCCAAAAAATCATTGATCTGTTTTAGAAACCAAGAGTTTTATAGTCCTTTCAGTCGCTTGAGAAGGAGCGTAGCTGAATATGATTGGTTTCTCCTTTCTGCGAATTGCGTGTACTTTTTTGGGGGGTCTTTTTCCTACCCGCTCACTTCTCTAACTGTTGGTGTGGGGTTTTTAACACTGTTTTTCTCTTCGTATGGATTGTCATCAGCATATTATGCATTGTCAGACAACTAAACCTAGAGATGGCAACAGGATGTCTCCTGTAGAAATTAGATTCTTTGTCTCTGTGCCATGAGGGGATTTTTCCTCAGACTCTTGGTTTTTTTTCTTTTCATGTTTTTATCTTCTGTGAACAGTACATATGTATTTTAATAAGCTACCCTATGCGGATGTACCAGTAACTTCAAGGGTATTTTGCTGGACATTAGTTCAAACCTGGTTTCAATTCCAAATGGAGTGTCCTTGAACTTTGGTTGGTGGGGGGGATGGGGGGGGTGGGTGGAGGATTTAAGGCTTTCTGCTCACATGGTTCCTTCAAGTTTGAGAGATGGATATGTGAAAATGTAAGAGTCCACCTCTTAAATAACCTTACAGCATTTACAGGAGCATGAATCCAATATTATTGTATCGTATCATATCTACATAAAAGCTTCTTTTCTGTATAAAATGTGTTGTCCCCCCCCCCCCCCCCCCCAGATTATTGACTTCTTTTGCTCCTTTTCCAGTTGATCTCTGCACATTAACAATGGTAGATGTTGCATTGTTTTAACATATTATATATACAGAATGTATCATCAAGTGCGTATTACAAACGTAGAAGCATATAGGTCTCCTTTACTGTTGTGTGTGTTTAGTGGGGGTGGGGGGGTGTGTGATCCAGTTTTCTAAAACTTCTTTTTACTATTACAATTTGAAACAAGTTCTTTGTCTTTTTTTTGCCGTCTGTTTTCTCTTTGAATTTTTTTCTATAAATTCACACAAAAATTTTTTTTCTGTGTAGTCACTCTTTGGTTTCTTCTTTTTTGGGACCGATGAGGAAGGTTAATGGATTTTCTTTTCTGTTGCTCAGTTTTGGAAATTTTAGGGGTATTTTGGGGGTTTTCGTGTTGTTCACTCTTTGGGTATTCTTTTTTTTGGGGTGGGTGGGGAATTCTTTTCTGTTTGGTCTCTCTTTGGTTTTTTGTTTTTGTTTTGCCCATTCACTGTTTGCCTGTGTTGTCTCCTCTGGCCTACTGTAGCTGGAGAACGGAGGCGGAGGTTGTAGTCCCCCAGGGGACGGGCTGCTGACCCCGCCCAACGACTTACAGTCCTTGCTTAATGGGGTTAAGGTATAGTGTGTGTGTGTTTCTGTGCACTTTAGCCTGGTTTCTAGCCTGGTTTTATGTTAGTGACTGCTTTGTTTCTGTTTGACTTGAGTTGGAGTTACCATACTCGAGAAACGCGTGTTTGAAGAATAGCAAGAATGCAGCTAACTTGTCATGGCTTGGAAGTTTTTAAATTATTTATTTGGTTATCAAATTCTTCCCACAATGTGGCAAACACGTCTCTGCTAGAATTTTGCGGATGGGTGAGGCAAAAAAGAGTGAGTTTTTGTTAGTGGTTGAATTATTGATTTTTAAAATGGGAGCCATCATGGTGAAATCAGGCACTCGTCAAAATAATGAAATTAAAGAAAACGTCATTTTCTTCCTGCTGGGCACTTTTTTTTTTAAGGTTCCCTTTTTCACTCAAGACCTTTTATGTCGATTTAAAAATACATTTCTACATGGATTTTATGATCACCTGTGATCAGAGCCTCAAAAAGAGTAAATTTGTAGTTTTCAAAGACACTCAAGTTTTGGAAGTTACCACACCTTAGAGGCCGTTCTTCTCACTAATTTTACCTCAAACACCAGGCTTCTCTTCAAGGTGGATAGGTATTCCTTTCATCGATAGCAAAACAAATAGCACATTTTAAGGTGAGTAAAACAAATAACACATTTTAAGGTGATGCCAACAGCTCCATAGTCCAAAAATTGACAAGCGCCTGATGCTACAGCGTTGTGACACATATATATTATTATGTTCTTATGAGCTTTTATTTGAGACAACCATTCTTTTTGTTGTTGCTTGTCCTGAGTATTTTAATAAATAGCATCTGCAAGGTCTAATGAGGTTGATGTCAACAATTTATAAGTTCTTCAATTAATGTTTATGATCAACATCTCCTCATCAATAATTTTTCTCAAACAACCTATTAAATCTAGGAAATTAACCCAAGCTAAAAAGGTCAAAGCGGATTGTTCTTCAGTTCCCAATTATTATTGATAAAATTGTCTCAGTGGTGATAGTCAAAGTACCATTACATGAAAGTTGTAGTTACAGCTGATAAAGTAGCAACAAAAAAATTGAGGCCCTTCTCCTCGTGTATGGTAAACCTTTTGATAATTTTACTTGTTTTTTCACAATGTTGTTGTGAGCTAGGAATGTATTTTTCTTTTTTGTTCACCTTTATACTTTATTGTTTGAGTTTTTATGGCTGACTGTTCTAGTTTGTATTATGTTTGCTTGTACCTGTTGTAACTTAGTGACCAGTTGTTCTCATAATCAATAGCCTCTCACCCTGGTGTTGTGTACATTATGAATGGTTATTGTTCACATTCATCTGTTGCAGTTATAGCATGCTAATAAAGTTTTTAAAAATGTATGTAGCACACTAACCAAGATTTCACAGCAAATGTGAAAAGAAGGCATACTAACAACTGCCAGACACACCAGTGCAATGCTTGGTATTCACACTCCTTACTCCTTTACACAGTAGCATATGTAGCAACAGACTCAGCTAATGTGTCATGGCTTAGAAGTTTTCGCTATTTATTTTGTTATTGAATCCTTTTCTTTAGCACTGGCATCTTTTGTATAATGATTAGGCTCTTTTCTGGCTCGTGCAGAGGATATGGAATCAAGTCCTGCTTTGAGAAGTTATTGTATTTTATCAAGCATCTCTGTGTGTCATCTTGATGCTGCTCTGGTGTGGTTTGGCATTTATAAGATTCTGAATGTGTGGTTGGCAGGCGCTCTGGTGTGGTATCATATGCTCCTTCTTTCCTATTGACCTCCTGTTGTCATTATTTCTCCTTCTTTTTATTGTATGTTACTCTCTAGTAACACTTCTAATCTTTGGCACTTGTATGACGTTTTTGGGTTGCAAGTGCAGTAAAACTCTTACTGAAACCAATCCCACTCTGTCCAGGCTAGTCCTGAGTGGCAGGGTGGAAGCAGCCAGTCTACTAAATGATCTGTATTGATTAGGGGTCTGAGGGAGGGGATGTAAACATTCACAATAATTTTACAGACATATCTTGAGTCTCTTGTACCTGGATGCTTTAAAAAAATTGTTTCGGAGGTGTCCCTGTTAGGTCTCACTTTTAGTACTTGCCCTATTTTTTTCTTTAGGTCTTGCTCTTTTCCAGCACTAAATAACATTTATTCTGTCAATGTACTTTTCTTTACTCAGTCAAACCCAGTCGTTCAATTTGGTGGGCATAGTTTTCTTGCTGGGGAAATGTGTCCTCTTACAGGCATATAGAGTAGGTCGGTGGCCCATTTGTCATAGGTATGCTGCCTCAGCATCATGGTAAAAGGTTGTTCACTGTATCACACCTCTGTGTGCGGAAGAGGCATCAAATTCCTCAATGTTAAAAGTAATAGCAGCAGAAAGCAAATTTTCAGGGCAAAATAATATTTCTAAAAAAAAAATAAATGAAAACAATCCCCCTCTGTGCAAAAGAAGTGCCAAATTCCTTAATATTGAAAGTGATTACAGCGAAAAGTAAACGATCTATACAAAATATTTCTTTCATATCGAAGATCTATTGCCCTTATCTCTCCTTCTTTTTTTGTGTTTGTTATTCTTTCTGTCAACACCTTTAATCTTCAGTATTTGTATGACCTGATTGTATTATAAGTATTGCAAAACTTTTACTTGAACCACACCCCCCCAAAAAAAAAAATAAAAAAAATAAAATAACCACTGCCATCTGTCAGACCTTCCTCTTTTACCATAATCTATGATGTCCCTGAAGTCAATATCTTTGTTTGTTGTTGGAAGGCGCCACTGGTAGGTCCTACTTCTTTTGTTTCCTTCTTTTGTTTCTGCCTATCTGTCTTGCTTCTTCCTATTACTATAAGACCCTCATTGTGTCGATGTGTTTCTCTTTACCCAAACTCAACTTCAAACTCAACGTCTTTGTTGTAATTGGAACAGACACCCTTCTTGTAGTAAACTTTACCACTGTGTGTTTCTTTACATTTTTTCCCCCCAGTGTTCCTTGTTTTGTTTCATATGGTCTGATTGTTTCCTCTTTATGTTTCTTGGATGAGCATTGAATGTTGTTTATTGCCCAGATATCTTAAAGTATTGGTCTTTTCACGTACACTGTTCTACTGAGATTAATTTTGTTGGGACATTATTTCATTTCATTATTTTTTAAAAAACGCCAAATATAACATTTTATATTTCAAGTACACTGGCTTTTTCTTGCTTGTTAAATGTGTATAGATGTCAAATTTAATTCTAGTTTGGATTGAGGACACTGATAGTAAACATTTCTTCCCTCTTCTTTCAAGTTATTTTAATCAGCATTAAGTTATCCCCTCAACCAGCCATTTCCTATTGTATTCTATATATGTCTTACCTTTTTTGTACCCTGCGTGATGAGTATAGTGTGCTTGAAGTGTGCTATGTTCATGACGCTTGGGTTGAATATGAATGGTTCTAATAGAAATTGGTTGCTTTTACTAATGTTTGCCAGTCAGATAATGTATGCTGAGATAATGTATGCTGTCAAAAGACATTTTTGGATTATGCTTAGTTATCTTCTTTGTGGTTATGCTGCATGTAGAACCCTGTTTTCTCGATGAGCTTCGATGGAAATTTACACACCTGTCCTTGTACAGTGGAACCTGCTCTAATTGCCACCTGTCCAAGACAATCACCTGGTCAAACAACCATTTCCCACTTCCCACCTTACCTTGCTGGATTTTATAACATAATGATGCTGTCTGAGATGTCCACCTGTCTTAGACAACTGCTTTTGTCCTCAACAATGGGTGGCCGTCTTGGACAATTTTGACTGTACTTTAAAAAAATTATTTTCAATTCCAGATATAAGCGGAGTGTTTGAAGTGTGCCATTGTGACATCTTTCTTCTTTTTTTCTCCTCTTTTGGTACTATACACGATTGCCCAGACATTTTAATTTTGATGGAAAGCTGTTCAGCTGTTCTTAGCTAAGAAAGCAAATTTTTCCGTAGAAAAATAAAAGTGTTTATCCTTTTAAAATTGTACCAACATTAAGTATAGTATGAATTTCAACCAAATATTTGTTGAGCTGATGCAACCAATGCCATGGAACCAGAAAAAAAAAATGTTATTCAAAATTTTGAACTAAGTACATCTGAACAGCTGGCCCACAATATGAGGGTATAGGTCCCTTTTTATCAATGTGAGTGTAAATGTATTTTTGGTCACTGTCCATAAACCCTTGTTAAAATCTTACTGCTTTTGGCAGGAATGTCTAAGTTGAACTAATATTTGATTAGTAATAGTTGCTCCCGTTGAATACAAGGCCTTTCCCATGTGAAGAGCAGGTGTTTGGAGAGTGCCCTATTGTTGGTTCTACTCATTTTCTTTTCCTCTTTTGTTTCTGTCTATCTTTCTTATCTTTCTTTATTATTTAACACTAAATGACCATCATCCTGGATAAATAACGACAATGACCATCATCAAGCTAAAATGCTTCTCTTTTCTCACTTCTCAATGGGAGGTCTTACTTTTTTTCTTCCTTCAATTGTTTCTGTTTGTTGTTTTTTTCCCTCTCCCGTTGCATTAAACGGATGTAATTGAGTCGATGTGTAGTTTATTTACTCAAAGTAAACCCTTGAAAATATGTAAATTTTGCGTATCAGCTATGTCGTTCTCACTTGTTCTTCAGTCCCTGCTGGCAGTAGAGGTGGCTACATACGTTCAGTTCCTGCCCACTTTGCTCAACCAGCTGTTCCAACTGTGTGCTCGGACAGTCAGTGAGGATGTGGCAGTCAACTCTGTCAGGTCAGTCTACTCTATACAGATGCAGATTTTCTGGATTTAAAACAGTTGTGTATTCTAATCTCTTTGTGCATGTTATATTGCAATTGATAATTTTAAAAAGCTTTAATACAGGATGTAATCTACTATATAATCCGTAAATTTTTAATCCCTGTACATTCCTTTCCATCTGGTCCCAAAAGTTCAGGGCTTGTTTTTTTTTGTAGTGAGTCGACACCTGTGTTCTTTAGCCCATGCTGTATAGCCCCTTGTGATTTTTTGATGTATTGAAGGGAAATTTTACAAATGGGTCAAAGAGAAACAAACCAACTCCCCTCTCCTCACCCCCCACCCCCAATGATTGCTGATATGAATAGAAGAGAGAGGATTTGATGATGATATTTTTGGTTATGATAATGGAGGTGTGAGGATCTGTGCTGTGCTGCTGCTGGTGATGATAATGATGAGGACAATGATGATCATGGTGTTAATGATACTAATGTTAATGATAGTGATGATGATGATGATGATGATTCTGTGTTGTACAATTTAGCAGTTACAGTTGAACTTGCTCAGTGGCCACCTGTCCAGCGCCTAAGACAAGCACTTGTGTCCTTGATAGTGGGTGATGGTATCGGACAATTTTGACTGTATATAATTCTTCTTGAACTGCATTTCAAGTTTAACTGCTCCTATGTTTCTTTTTTTAAAATCAGGGCATAATTCAGCCTTGAGTGGATCCCAGCGAGATGTTACTACTGTTAATACTGCTATGTTCTTTTTTTCAGCTATTGTATTGATTAATTGTGAATGGATTCCAGATAGGTAAAAAAAAAAGTTGTTCCCACATCCTATCCGGACATTGGGGATTGCCTTGTTAGTGAGACAACTTCCTGGGCCTTCGGCATATTGTGGTAGGGTGGCCAGTTCCTTTCCATGCCGCTTTTACTTCCCCAACTTGAAGTCAGGTACCCATTACTGCTGGGTGGGCAGAAAGGGGCGGAAAAAAATTGTATCCAAACTGATGCTCGAATCCGGACTTTCCGCTTCTGAGAAGAGCGCACTAACCGCTCCACCAGATAGATATAGTTATAGTAATATCGATAATGCCCATCATTTCTATAGCCCTCGCTCCTGTACAATACAGCTTAATTTGTGCTGTATAATTCCTTTATCTTAACTTAAGATACATGTGCATGAATGTGCATACATAATATGCTCTTTAGATTAATACTAGCACATAAGCAGAAACTCATACATGTATTTTCACTGCACAATCAAACACAATATGCACATCACTTTGTGAACCTAAGAGTGCAAAGTAAAAGAAAGAGTGACAGTTAAGTTGTGTGGTGTTCTGTTTTTTCTCAGAGTGCTCATCCACATGGTGTCCCTAGTCCATGACGAGGGGAAATGCGACTATCTGGAAAAGTATGTCAAGGTGAGTGGAAAAAAGGTTTCAAGTGTGAAAATGTTAATGAGGAGCTTATTATGCTCAAACGTTTTTGGACCATTCCATTTTCCAAGCTGTTTAAAGATGTTTTCCTATAACTACACTTTAAGAAATCAAAGGGGTGGGGGGGATGCTGTAAAAATGCTGTAAAACCAATTCAGAAATGATTAAATGGAAGGATATCTACTTTTCACTTTTTCTGCCCTCTTATATTACAAAGTGTCAAGGGGAGATGCAATTGTTGGATGTGGGACAGGTGTGCTGCCTTGTAGACGAAAATGAAAGAATGAAAAATTAAATCTCTCCCACCATGTCTAGATCCCATCTGTTAATCATGTGTCAATTGCACTGTGTTCTCAGTACATGTTCCGACCAGACCCAGCTGTCAAGACGAGCAAGTCCCAGCGTACGGTTCATGAGGAGCTCTCCAAACACCTGACCTCCCTCCTCCGGCCAGCCAATGCTGACCCCTTGGTGGTGACCCGGTTTCTCAAGCACGCTTGGTTTTTCTTTGAGGTCCTGCTGAAGAGCATGACGTTGTATCTCATTGACACAGACAGGATCAAGGTGCTTTCACTGATATATATTTTATTATTTTTTATCTATTTTTTTTATATAAATTTTTTTTTTAGGGATAAGGTTAGTTTATGAAGGCTATTGGTCTTTTTAGGAAAATGTAAATTACTATTATTTTAAGAATGGATTATTATAATAATTTTTTAGATACATCGACCATTTCGACTTGCAAAGTAAAACCAAATTGTGTTATGAACAAACTTGAAAACAACCAACTTGTGTCTTGCGCTCTCTTTTGACCGTAGCCAGTTTGGAGCGCTGTAAAACTGAAATACGCCATGCAGTTTCACTTTACTTTGATGCGGTTGAAATTATCCTAGACATCCTCCAGTTGTCGAGGAGAAAAGTGGTTTGTCTTAGACTTGTGGTCGTCTTATACAATGTCAGTTTAGTATTTTACCAAACACAAGGGGGAAGTGGGAAGTTAGACTGTTTATTCGTTTTATAAAGATGTGACTGACCTATGTCAATAGTTGGCATAATAGAAGGGGCTTTAAGACTGTTGAGATGGTTTGTAAGGCATGGCTGTTGTACTTATAGTTTGAATTATACTTGCCCAGATGCCTCGTAATGAGTGCTTCTCCCCCGAGTGCCAGTACCGGCTGCAGAACTTGCTGCACATGGTCACCCTACATGTGATACAGAAGAACAAGGAGAGGAAGGAAGAGACCAAGAATGCCAACAACAGTTTGGCACACTTTGTCAAGGTGAGGTAGTAGACTGTTGGCAGATGCTGTGGTGTGATTTGCTCCTTTTGTCCTATCAAACATCTAGATGTCCTGATCCCACTTCTTTCATTTTTGTGTTTGTTACTCTTTTGTAACACCTCTTGTCTTCAGCACTTATATGTCCTTATTTTGTTGCAAGTGCCAGAAAACTCTTACTAAAACTAAAACAAGTTGACACATGAGACACCTAAGGGGCAATGGGTTATTTTTGCAATGGATTATTTTTTTTGTGTTATCAGTTTGTAGACATGTTCCATTTTGGGCCCTCAGCATAAATAGAATACATTTATTATTCCTAGCTTGAAAAACAAGTAGAGATTTTTTAAAATAAATCCAGAAATTTCTTTGGGGACTTAGCTCCCTGAACCCCCACCGGAAAGCTGACTCTGGGTCTTGATGGGCCATAGACCCTGGGCAGAGAATTTTCCTTAAAGTAAAAAAAAACAAATAAGAAAAGATACATAATGTAGGTATAATTGTTAAAAGAATGAAAAAGTTTTCTCTCTCCTGAAAAAAACTGCTTTCTAGGGTTAGAGGTGTGGATAGTCCGTTCTGCTCTGTCTGTCTGTATCTGATCACCATAAAACGAAGACTATTTCTTTGTGGAGGCATGGGAAAATCAAGCTAAGATTTGTCTGCCATTTACGTCCTTTTATTATGTGTTTTTCCTCAGAAATGTTTCACCCTTATGGACAGAGGCTATGTGTTTCGACTGGTGTCAAAGTACATAGAGAACTTCAACCCAGGAGACAGCAAGGTATGGTTTGTTTGTTGTCTTGTGCTGTGTTTGTGTGTGTATATGTGTGCGTGTGTGTGTGTCTGTGTGTGTATATTATGTGTGAACTGTGATGTGGGTATGTTTGTGTTGAAGGTATTCTATACATGTGCTTGTTTAAATGTTCTCCTTTTTTCTTTTTCCCCTCTACTTCATTCATAATGTCTCTCATCTTATCACATCCTTTACTTATCACTTATCATCTTTCATCTTGTCACATCCCATACTTATAATGTCTCCCATCTTATCACATCCTAATGTCTCTAATCATGTCCTATCCTATACTTATAATGTCTCTCATCTTTTCACATCCTAAACTTAAAATGTCTCTCATCTTATCAGATCCTAATGTTCCTCATCTTTTCACATCCTATACTTATAATGTCCCTCATCTTATCACATCCTGTACTTATAATGTCCCTCATCTTATCACATCCTGTACTTATATTGTCTTTTTAAAAATCACATCCTAATCTTATAATGTATCTCATCTTATCAGATCCTAATGTCCCTCATCTTATCACATCCTATACTTATAATGTCCCTCATCTTATTACATCCTATGCTCATACTCATATTATAATGTCTCTCATCTTATCAGATCCTTATGTCCCTCATCTTATCACAATCTGTTTCTTATCTTATCACATCTTATACTTATATTCTGCTTTTTTTTATCTTACCACAGCCTGTACGTTGAATGTCTCTCATCTTAACAGGCTATTTTCATGATGTCCCTCTCTTCTTTGCATGGGCGGCTGGAAGGTCCTTCATCTTTTCTGTCCCTCAGTCATATCTGTATGTCTGTCAGTCTTGCTCTTTCTTAGCCCTGTATGGTAATAATCGTGTCGAAGTGCTTTTTTTTCTCCTCAAACCAAAACCATGCCTCTTCCTCTTTGTCCAGGCTTTGCATGACTTCAAGTTCGAGTTCCTTCGCATTGTGTGTAGCCACGAACACTTCATTCCCCTTTCTCTGCCCCTGATGCGTCGTGGCATGGTGAAGAACTTTAAAGGTATGGCAGTCTGTTTACGCAATGTTTGTGAAATGTTGTGGGTTTTGTTATGTACCTATCATTTTCTTTGATCTTGGTCTTGTCGTTTTTAGGGGATTTTAAAAATGAATTCTGTTCCTCCTCCCCCCCCCCTCTCTCTCTCCTGTTTTCTCACTTCTGTGGTCTCACTTTCATTCTTTCCATCTCCTTTTGTGAATACAACTCCAGCAGTCACATTGTCAAATTTTTTCATATTGTTATTTTGTATTAATTTTTACTTGGTTTGGTTTCTTTTGCCTGAAGAATAAGATATGGTCGTTTGGTTACAGGGATTTTTTTTATTTACCACTGAACTGCACAGAAAGCATGTTTTTTTTCCCCTCCTTTTACTAGGTTGCATTCATAGCCAATATAGATTTATTTGCAAATTTATGCATTTGTCAAACTTTGGGATTTCAGAGAATGATATTGTTTCTCAAAGATACCAAAAATTTTGTTGTTCATTTGTTTTTGTTGCTATTCTGCTCCTCTCTTGAGGATGAAAAGTTATCATTTCTGCAGGGTTGGAATGATTCCAAAGCCTTTTTGAGCATTTTTGTGCACTGTTAGATATGACTTCATACGGAGTTACGACAGTACTGGATTAGAGTGTAGCGTTTTGCTCCTTCCCATGTAAATTATTGCTGCTTACATACCATGTGCCCCCCCCCTCCCCTGTTTTATAAATAATATGTTTGTATATGATAACAATATCTACTTTATCATTGTCATTAGTGATAGAATGTGTGTGTATGTGCGTGTGTGTGTATATGTGTGTGTGCGCACATGCATGTATGTTTGTATGTGTGTGTGTGTGCGTGTATATGTTTGTGTATGTGTGTGTATGTGTGTGTGTGGTCAACCAACAAACCAATGTGCCAGTGCAGTACAAACGAATATCTTGTATTGTTGTTTTCCTTGTATGTACTTTTTCATGTTCCAAGTGTGAAAGTGTTACATTTTCATAACTGGGGTGGATGAGTCCACATCACAGCTTTGTGTTCTTTCAGAAATGTTCTACAATAGATTTTTGTGAGGAGTTTCACACTCTCAAATCTACTTATGGTGCTAAGACAGAGCCATTGGTATTCTCACTGGACAATACCGAAACCTTGTTTTTTTATATTTTATTATAGTAGAGGGTTTTACGGCGCTCGCAACTGCATAAGGTCATATGAGCGCCAAGGGGTGGGTGTCAACAGAGAAGTCTTTACAGGGAATCAGACTTAGACTGCTCATTCTCTAGCTTCAACAGCACAAAGTCTGCTTTGACTATCAAGGCACCCCGGAAATAGCAGGTCACAAGAGATTGACAAACATACAAAAGAAGTAGAGGAAAATGACAATAGTAAGGATCAGGAAAGAAAAAGCAGCAGTTCCCTGTTGTAGATCAGGCAGTTATGAGCGTGACATGAGTCAGCCCATTTACAATTAATTCTACTATGCTTGAACGAGAAATGTCCCCCCTTTGGGAATGGACTAAAGACACTACAGTCAGTGGCACTGCCCCTGGGGGTAAAACGTTGTTTATGCTTATTTGAGCTTCTCCTCTCTCCCGTAGTCTGTTCTGTCTGTAGATAATAGAGAGACAGACGGTCAAAAAGACAGACAGACGAGAGATAGACAGAAAGATTTACCAGTTTTCTCACTGAATGTACCAGTTATGGTACCGCCGTGAAGACAACTCTCATTGGCCTGTCACGGCTACACTGACCTTTCTTATCTTTCCTCTTTTCTTTTCACTTTAAAAAAAATTGGTTTTGGTCTGTTTTCTGAGTTCAAACAAGGGAAAGTGGATAGTTGAAGGTGCCACTGGGAGGTTCTTCATCATTGATCTTGCTCTTTCTTGGTTGTTTTTTTTTGTCTTTCAATTTTACTTTTCTCCCTCTGCTAAATAGCCTTCATTGTGTCCATGTGCTTCTCTTTGCTCAAATGAGTACTGAGCCAAACATCAGCAATAATTATTTTCTATTTTCCGCGCCTTTTTTCTTTCCCTTTGCCTTTTATTGTGTTAATGTTACACTTGAGTTGAGACAAGCTATCAATATCTGTGGTTTAGCAATAAGGCTTTTCGCTGTCACACATGCAAGAGACCAGAGTTCGATTCTCAAGACTTTCTCCTTTGATGTTGTATCACTCTCAGCTGGGTAGGTTGGTCCTGTCAGGCAGGGTTGAAGCCCGCCTCCTATATGATCTAAACTGAGTCAGTGAGGGCGTAAAACTTCTGCCGAATTACATTATGTTACTCTGAGTTAAGACAAGCTAAAATGTAATCATCCTCTCTCGGAGTGCGTAACTCTTACAACATTGCTGTGGCCCTCGCTTTATTGTGTTGAATCTTGTATTATTTCAGCAGTTTTGAGGAGGTACGAAGTGTGCAATGGTAACCAAGGGAGTTGGACATTACACTGGGATTGGGAAATACAATGTTGTTTTATGTGTATTCTTATGTACCTAGTGCTAGATCCTAAATAACCAAAAGGCAGGGAATGTATTTGTCAGTCATATATCAAAATTAGAAAAGACAAAATTTATCGAACTTTCTTTGTTTGAAGAATGCTTTAATTTTGTATCAAAAACAGGTAGAAAAGTTGCGGAAGGGGGG
>NW_004797731.1:176032-191906 GCF_000002075.1 Aplysia californica | reverse complement strand
GGGGGGGGGTTCTTCTGAAAATGGCCCATTTTAACAAGCAGAAAATTCTTGCCCTTTAATATGATATCAGTTAAGTAGCAGACATGTATTCTTTGTTAAAGTTAAGAGGTTAGAGTTCGTGTGAGTCAACACAGGGTTCATGTGTTTTTTTCCTATTATTAATTTGTTTTATTGGCCTAGGGTTCGCTGTATGAACTGTCTGTTCGTTCTCTTAATTAATCATAGGTCAAGGTTCACAGAGGTTTTCTTCTCTTCTTGTTTGTTGTACTGGTGTAGGCTTTGGTGATTGGACTACAAACATGTGTTCCTTCTTCTGAAAATCAATCACAGGTCAGGGTTCATGGGTCAGCATAGAGTTTACGAAATTTCTGTGGGTGGTTGGCGGGTGCTCTGGTGTGGTTTGCTTCTTCTACTTTCCTATCAAACATCTATCGTCCTTATCTCCCCTTCTTCTTTTTCATGTTTGTTGCTCTCTAGTAACACCTCTAATCTTCTGGCGCTCATATGACCTTATGCAGTTGCGAGCGCCGTAAAACCTCTACTAAAACAAAACGGAATTTCTTCTACTCCTTTCTGATGAGATCTGGTCTCTGTATGCGCAATTTGAGTACAGAATGGGCATCATGTTAAATTAGCTGAACGATTTAATGTTTGACTCTGTGTCCTTGTGTGTTGTATGTGTGTGTGGATAGGTCTGTATGAGCATCTATGGTTTAGTGGCTAGGCCCTGCGTTGTCGTATGTTTCTAAAAAATGGTTTGATTCCTGTGGGGAGAATCTTTACCAAGTATGTCTGTCTTTCTGCTGGGACATTGCATCCCTCACAGCCCGGTTTGACCCTATAGGCAGGGTTGAAGCCCACCTTCGAAATGGTCTTAATTTTGTTGAATCGTTCTGTCTGTAGCGAGGTAGATGTTTGGGGAGAGGGGTGGGTGGAAGGGGAAGGGTGACTTTCGTAGATCTAATTTCTTTTTCTTCATCTATTGTCTCTGTCTATTTTTCATTTCTCTCTTGCTCCGAATGACTGTTACCGTGTCGATGAGGTCCTCTTTGCGTCAGCTATCGTCTCCTCCTTTCATGTTGTTTTGATTTTGTTTGTGATTTTGACCAGCGTCTGTAGTGTAGCCGTTACGTGCTTCACCGTTTCACACATAAGACCCGAGCTCGATTCACCAGTAAGGACAATTTTTGGGGGGTATCTCGGTCCTTCTGCTGGGATGTTGTATCTCTTTTAATGCAGGCTTCCCTCGAAAACCGTTTCCTAAATGTTTTAAATTGTGTTGATGGGGGCATAAAAGCACCATATTTTTGTTTTCCTTTGATTTTGACTCTTTGTTTGTCTGTGTAGCTCAGACTTCTCCGTTCTGCAGTAAGTGAGTCCACTTCTTGTCAGTGTTCTAACCACAGAATTTCTTAAAAAGACAGAAGGTGCAATGAGCCGTTTAAGACTTTGTGGAGAAACAGAAAACTAAGCTCAGCCTAGTCTATAACCAGGTACTACCTCTGCCAATATGAATTTAAATTAAACCCAACCCACCTCTTTCTTAGAGACACTTTGTTGTAGGAACAACTGAATTAAATTGTGAATGCTTCAGGCATGGAGATACTTTGAACAGAAGTAATAATTTTTTCACACAAAAATGTGTGTACTCTTTAAACTTATTTCATGAAATAAGTAGTATCCTTTGTAACGGTGCTCGTCAAATTTTTTATTGCCAGCTTCCACTTTTGCCGCTTTAATGAGAAAATTTCTGGGCCGCCCACCTTCATGTATTTTCAATCAGGGTTTTAAATAACACCTGTCACTATTCAGGTGATCCTTACTGCCCATGAAAATTACCAAATTGCCCGCTAGTGGGCAAGATCGCTGAGGTTTGCTAGCGCTGCTGTATATTTTGGACATTCTTAACCTTAGAGAAGTGTTTTATACTCATAAATAGACAAGATAACGCCATTAATGTATCATTGGATACCTATCTACCCTCTGTTGTGGTGGAGTTCCTTTTTTTCTTATGTTATCTTGTTTTAGCGACAGTCTTCCTGCCATTGCACCTTCTATCATCCCTCCCACTTCTGTGGTTTCACCTTCCCCAGTTATGCTAACAACATGTGGCAAGTTTTCAATACATGTATTACTCTAAGTGATGAAAAGTGATGAGTCATTTGTTTGAAATATAACAGCTAGGTTTCAAAAAATATTTTTTTAAAAAGAGGAATAAAAGTCTCTTGAATATTCAAACAATTTGTTTCTGTAAATGAAATAACTAAAATGGTCTGATTGGTAAAAGCCCTCACGAGAACGCCTGAAGTTTTAGTTTTTGTTGGTTGGGGGAGGGGGGTTGTTTGTTTGTGTTTTTTGTTGTTGTTTGTTTGTGTTTTTTGTTGTTGTTTGTTGGGTTCTTCATTTTAACTTTTTTGCTAGAAGTTAAATTAATGGTTGTCCTTTGAAATGTGAGGAAGATGCACTCTTATGAAATTTTATGGGGACTGACCAATTTTCTCGCGGTTATCGCTGACGCTTTTACACTTGCCTCACCCCCCCCAGCTCGTTTTTTTCCAGCTTGAAAAAAAAAAACCCAATTAAATGTGACCAGGCCTGTATTCAATATGAATGGATTAAGAATTAAAATGTATTACAGAAATGTTATGATAATAATAATACATGTAATAATAATATAACATATTGAATATAATATGTAAGTGTAAGTTACATGTAGCTTTAAAAGAAAATGCCCTTCATTTCCCCTAGAGGTTTGTTCTGACCTGAGCGTAATGATGTTACAGACAGAGTTCTGAATCCCTTCCCTCCTACTCCCGTATCCTGACAATGCCCTTTTCTCCAGCACCTCCTTGTTTTTGTCATGTGACTGATTACTTTGTTCGAAACCTTTTCAGAGATCAAACTGGAAGGTAATGCTCGGTTTTCAGTACTCTGAAAGTGTCTGGCTGCTGTCGTTGCTATGTGATCTTTTCTTGGTGTTTTTTCCCCCCGTTCACTGTAGACTTCACGTAATACCATGCAAACTTATATAACTGTATGTACCTATGCACCTTTAGATTTTATTTGTTTAAAAAGATATTATTTTTTTTAGACCTTTTGATTTTTTAATTAATGTGTGATTGCTTCCTTTTTTGTTGTGTATGTGATTGGTTGCTGTGATTGTGTATATAATTGCTCACTCCCCTGTCGTTTTCTCACATTTTATTACTTGCGTGAGTGAATGCCAGTGGAGTGTTCAATTGTCCTCTATTCGAACTTAATGTCAGTAGAGTGAGATTGCATTAGAGCTGCACCAGAGCTGAAAGCTTTTTTTTTTTTGCCAAGCATCTGCACGAGTGTAGCAACTTTTAACCTAACAGGATGCCTTTGTCAGTGTGGTCACTTTGCTTTCTCTTCATTTCAGTCTTACTGTATGATCTTTTGCCTTTTTCACTTCTTCTTTCACGCAAAGGACTGTTTTGCTTTCTCTCCATTTCAGTCTTACTTTATGATCTTTTGCCTTTTTCACTTCTTCTTTAACACAAAGGACTCATGACTGATTTCTATTGGGTTATTTCACAGTAGACACACACATTTCCATCTCTTATTAACATAATATGTCTTTATAGTTTCTGGTCAGTGTTGAAGTAACAACTTTGCACATGTTTTCACTACTAATACAATCCGTCTCCCGTAAATTCTTCTGTACGGGTGGTTGGAGGGTGTCACTGGTTGGTCCTATTGTCCTTGTGTTGTTTCTGTCTATTGGTTGTTGTCTTTTCCATTATTTCATAGTGTCGAGCTGCTTCTCTTCGCTCAAACTAAAACCAAATCTGTTCTGTGAGTAGGTAAAATATTGTACTTGAGAATCAATTACACAGTAACTTTTTAATTAATGCAGCACAGACATTTTGATAACTAATGTCTCTGTAAAATAATTATTCATGGTTAAGTGCACCTTTTTGATATTTCAAGATTTTTGGGGGGTAAAGACTCGATAAATAATATTCTGAGAAAGCCTAGTACCAGTACAGTACTTCAACGTAACAGTTAACTGACGGGTTTAATTTTAAAATTTTTTTTTTTTCATTTATTTATTTATTTATTTTTTTTTGGGGGGGGGGGGGGGGTGGTTGTAGGAGAGTTGTGAACAATGAAAATAAAAGATTTCTACCACATAAACACTACTAATGTGAGACTGCCGAATTTTCTTTGTTTTTAACTGGGTTTTCGGTTTAGACAGTTTGCTCAAATAGAAGAAATAAAAATTGGGGGACTTTCTTTTCTTTCGGTTTACTGCTGTTATCGAATTAAACATGTTTAGTTTAAGTGGATTCTATATATATAAATAGTGTCATACTTCTCGTCGTCTCCTGAAAGATGCAGATTGTATTGTTTATTACTATAATTAAGAAGCTCAACATAAAAGATGACTTCACCTTGGAATATTTATTGAAGGAATGCATTCTGTTGCTTATGATTTTTTTAAAGATATGCTTTTGAGGAGACTATTTAAACATTGACTTCTTGGTTTTAAAAAAATACAGTCAAACCTGCCAAAACGACCATATGTCTGAGACAATTTGTACAAACGACCACTTCCCACTTCCCCATAGCATTTTTCCACCATTGTAATGACACTACTGTCCATGAGGACCACCTGTCTGTGATGACCACTTCTGTCTTTGACAATGGACAAGATTGACTGTGACTTGTTTGACATTGGTTGTGTGTGGGACTGCAGGGCATTAGCTGTCATTAGACCAGTATTCAAGGCTTCAGCCTTTTCTGTTATTCCCTTTTTAAAAACGTTTTGTTCCATGTAGACGTAGATATTTTTGTTTTATTTTCTATCACATCATGATATTTAATTCTGTAGTGGCTGCCCTAGCTTTTAGTGTGCTCGGTATTTGTAGTTGTACCATGCTTAACTCAATGAGAACACGCAGTCCTGTCATTCAACAACTCTTGAAGATGCGCTGTTTTGGGACACCCTGAACAGGAAGCATAATTTCCCTTTTCATACAAATGTTGTGCATATTGTGAAATTGGCTTTCTGATCTGTGTATAATGGTTCAAAATGTGCAGCAACGTTACCTTCGGTCAGGTGCAGATTGGACATATGTGTCCCCTATGTTATTAAAGAGTAAATGTCTAACGTTTGTGTTTGCCGTTTGACTTGACGGAGAATAAATGCTTGTGGTTGTGAGGCATAGAGCTCGACTTCTGACCAGTATGAAGTTGTTCACTTTGTCATGCACGAGCTGTTGTTAGCCATCAGAATAACCTTTTTACACCTGTTCTCACAGTTATCATCCTCTCAAATGTATGTTCTTAGTTTATTTAGTCTAATGAAAGATCTCTTAATTTGTGTCTTTTCAGTGTTCCTCTGTGCTTGTTCTTACATTTTACATCCTTTCAAATTAGTGTCCGTGGCTTATTTTGTTCAAAGAAAGGTCTCATAGTTGTTTGTATCTTTCCATCATGTTCCTCTGCTCACGCTGTGCTGTGAATGAGTCTCTACAATACCCATGCCTTCTGCTGTCATGTTTTCTCACTGCTTGTTGAATAGGCAGGATTTTGGTATGGTTTGTGCACACTAGCATCGTTCCTGCTCACCGTGGAGCACACCGTTTGACTCAAGTAGCTGGAACTAAATTCTCAATGTTTTGCCATTCTTTGCTCTCTATGAAAACTTCACTGCGCTGAACCATGGATGTGCACATGAAAGACAATAAATATTCCGGTAGGTGCTGTAAGGTTTTTAAAAGGCGGACCCACCAACTGGTGTATTTGGTGTGGCGGTATGGGCGCTCCGCTGCTGCATGTAGAAGACGTGAAATCAGTTGCAGTGTGAGGAGAATTTTTGTCGAATATCTTTCTGCTGGAATGTTATATCCCCTTCAGCTTGGGTTGGCCCAGGTCAAAATCCACCTCCTAAATTATTTTATTTATGGTGATGGGGGTATGAAACGCCTCCTTTATAAAACACCTCCTGTTTTCTCTTTTTCTTTGTGGAGTCCAAGTTCCAGGTATCTGATCAGACTGGCTCTTGTATTGCTGACACCACTTCTGTCTTTATTGCTCATTAAATACCAAAGACTGTTTAGCGTTATTTTACTCCACTTCTCTGTCAATGTTCCAATTTAACCAACTTCTTTAGCATAACACTTAGTCTCTGTCTTTGCACACAGAAGGCATGGGTTTGATTCCCATATTAAGGAGTTTATTGTATCTTGTGTTCTGTGTTCTTTCTACTGGGGTTTCTGATACCACTCAGAAGTAGACAGACTACTTCCTTAATCATCTAATTTTTAAAAAGACATTTTATTGTTTCAGTGGAGGTGTAACACATTCAAAATTATGACAGTCTGTTGTTTCAGTTTCCCTTTTCATGTTGACTGATGTGCTCCTCTTGTGTATCTATTCCACTGTCTTCTGGAAGCCATACACTGGAATTGATAATATACTAGACAGGGTACAGTTATGACCACTGCTCTTTGCCCTCTATAAAAACATTGATAACTCACTGGGCTGGTACGCACCATTGCCGTGCAAATGTAGGTCAGAAGTGCACACACAACCCTTTCCCCCTTGCCCTTATCATTTGGTTCCAAATGCATTGTAGCATAAAATTGTGCTCTCTGTGGTGACTAGAATTACACCAGGGGGCACAGTCTTGGAATAGTATAGTACAAGTATATATAGCGTGAGCTGAGGTGACATTGGCATTGTTGTTTTGTGCAGATTATATTGCCTTCATGGATTTCACTCTCTAAAATGTCCTCATTTATCAGCATTTTCCTTGTGTTTTTTAATGCTTATTTTTTGGGTTGTGCTTTTTGGGATTTTTTTCCTTTTTTCTTAAATCCAGTTGTTGCTTCTGGTCTAGTTGATGAATGTGCAATCGAGTGCTTGACAGCCTTTTTTACTTTAAAGCCAGTGCCCATTTTTGCAACATTTAAAAGCTAAAATTTTCGTACCACCCACTACACTCTCTTACAAGCGGGGCTTTGTCGCTAACCGGGTGATCCCTGCAGCCTACCAGAACTACGGAATCGCTCTCTAATGGGTGATATCACCCAGGTTGTTATGAACGGATGCAATCCACAACTTTATGAACCATCAACATCTGTGGTGTGACAGTCAGGCTGTAGTTTGAGAGACGATTGGACAGAGGAGACTTTGACGTAGTGTTTTTTGAGGGGGAGATTTTCCTTTTTCCTAGATTTTTTTGCTTTTGAATATCTGCAATCATGAGCATTTTCCTGGATGTATGTATGTATGTTTGTTTGTTTGTTGGGTTTTTTTTTCTTTCTTAATTCAAAACTATTTTGTTGCCCCCCTCCCCCCTCTCATAAATGAGCATTTTCTTGGGTGTTTTTTGCATTAAATTTTAAAAAAATAAATTTTTTATTGGCTTCCCGTCCCCTCCTTGTCTCTCTACTATCAATATTTGATTTTACCTACTTCTTGTCCTTGTACAAGTACCTAATGTCAAATCTTAATGGAATTTCTAAAACAGAAATGTTAAATTGACCTTGATTAGAGACTATTTCTTTTTTGACCGTAGGAATATTGGAGATGGAAATACAATCTATTATAATTGTTGTTTTGGGTGTCATCATCATCATCATCATCATCATCATCTTCACCATCATCGTCATCATCATCGTCATCATCATTATCATCATTGTTGAAAGCTCAAAGATAAAAAAGGCAGAAATCGTCCTCATCGTCATCACCATCATCATCATCACTATCATCATCACCATCATTATGCTTGCTATTTTCATTGACATTATTATTATTATTATTATTATTATTGTTGTTTTTGTTGTTATTATTACTACTACCAATATCATCATCGTCATTATTATCTAGTTGTTTTTTTTAAATATGTTGATGGTATTATTGTTATCATCAAGTTTTTCTTTTAGTTACATTCTTCTTGTTTTTTTTATTGTTGTCATGATTATCATCATCATTATTATGTACGATCTTTGTTGGCAGACCTGAAGCATGACTACTGCCTGTCTGACGAGTACCGCAAGCTCCACTACCTGGTGGGGCTGCTGCTGTTTGAGCTGCGGCAGGCCATGACGGAACAGCGGGCCATCCGGCGCAGCGCCATCACAGTGCTGCGCAACCAGATGGCCAAACACTCGTTTGACGACAGATACGCATCTAGGGTGAGTGTGTGTGTGTGTGTGTGTGTGTGTGTGTCTCTCTCTCTCTCTCTCTCTCTCTCTCTCTCTCTCTCTCTCTCTCTCTCTTTCTCTCTCTGTCTCTCGCTCCCCTCTCACTCATTCACTCAACCCCCTCCCCCCCTTTCTCTCCTGTTCTCAGTCTTTGCACACAAGACATAAATCTAATTCTTATGTGGGTAAGTTATTTTGTTAAGTGTCTGCATCTGTCTGTTGGGGCACTGTATCTCTCTCAGTCTCAGCTAGCTGTACGCCTCCTTAATCATCTGAATTGTCTCAACATTTATAATGATTTATTTTGTTGTAGATGGGGAAAATGATTGCTTATATCTTTTAACAGTGTGGATGGTTGAAGGGTGCTCTGGTGTGGTTTGCTGCTTCTCTCCTATCAAACGTCTATCATCTCAACTCCTTTTTTAGTTTTGTATTACTGTCTAGTAACACCTCTAATCTTCGGCACCTATATGGCCTTTTGGTGTTGCAAATGCAGTGAAACTCTCACTAAAACTAACTGCACAGTAAAAAATGTACCTAGAATTTAAATAAATGAAATGCTTTTCTAAGCTTTTGTTCGTGTCTGATTTATTTTGTGTCATGTTCAGGTTACTTCTGATAAAGAGGTTTCTCAGAATTTTGTTTACATTTTTCTATATTTTCTCTCTCATGTCACCCAGACCCAGCAAGGCCGTATTGCAGCCTTGTACCTGCCACTGATTGGTCTGCTCCTTGACAGCAAGAACCAGCTTCTGCAAATAGGCCCCTCCCCCAAAGCCATGAACACACCCACTCCAACGCAGAATGGCGATGTCAACTATAGGTAGTTTTCATAATACTATTGTGTTAAAGGTTTATTAATCGTTATTATGTTAGTTTCCTTTCGTGCCATCTCTTATCTCTCCAAGTTTTTCTCTTCTCTTATTGTTGTTTCTGTTCTCATTCCTTTCTTTCAATTTTCTTTATGTCCCTTTGATTATTTGTTCTTACGTTGATGATACTAATTTCTGAAAGCATTCATAACTCTGTTTTCCTGCTACTTTTCAGTTGAATGTTGAAATTTTGAAAAGTTTGCTTAGTAATCTGGAACAGACTTTAAAATACACTTCTTCTTCTCTAGACACAACGATACATTTTTTTTCCTTCAGACTTCACAATACATTTCTTGTTCTTCAGACAGTACAGTACATTTCTTGTTCTTCAGATCCGACGTGACCAAGTCCACCATCAGCTTGTCCAAGGGTCAGAGTTCACCGGCTGTGGGAGGCACCCCGGAGCTGAAGAAGAAAGATTCCTCGGTGTTTGCCATGATCTCCGGAGCTGGTCAGTGTCAGTGTCGGGACAGGCTTAGATGTCATAGTAGTTGGAAGAGGAGGAGTTGGAAGATAAAAGGAAAATAAGATAGGGAGAAGGAGATCACACACACCCTCACGCACACCCACCCACACACACACACACACACACACACACACACACACACACACACACACACTTCGTTTTTATAGTCCTTGTAGTGTCAATGCAATATGCTTGTAGTAAGAGAGATTTGTTCATAAGTTTCAGTGGCTGCCACTCACTATGTTGTTGTAGTCCTTGTAATTTCAATTCTATATGCTTGTAGTAAGAAAGATTTGCTCATAATATGTTTCAGTGGCTGTCCCTCACAACCCGAATGAGTTGACGGTGGCAGCGTTCTCCGCGTCAGGGCAGAAGGGAAGTAACACATCCCTGGCCAGCGACTCATCCTCCGACAAGGAGGCGGGGAAGAAGGACGGCAAGATTATCACTAGGTATCATTTTTTGTGCTTCTACCATGACTTGTGTGCAGGGTTGGGTCGTGCTAGTGTTTGAGTGGATGTTTGTGTTTTTTATGTTTGTAATGGTTGATCTCATCCAGAGATTTTTTGGGTATTGTTCTTTAAATCTTTTTGTATGAAGAAGAGCTCATTGAAATAGTAACACTCATATAGTGATAAATAAGAAGGACAGATACGTACAATCAGCAGGCAAACTGACACAATGACACCCCAATACTACAATTGCATAGCTGCCACCAGCATGTAAAAAATCATGTTCAATACTTTTTTTTTAGGTTCTGAGTACAGAAGTTGGTTTTCATATTAGAAAACAGCCATTCTCCATTTTCTTGTATTGCTCCTTGTGTAGTTGCTGACCCTGAAGAAAAATTATGTACATTCAAATTTGGATTTGCAGATGATAATGAGAATGATGCCCATAAATCAAGTGGAGAGATCTTTTGAGAGGCTTGAATTTATTGAATGGAGAAAAGTATGTTGAAGGGGCTAGAAGTGGGGGTTTACTTGGCCAATGGTCTTCATTTTGACCGGCCACATGAGAAGTGTGTCTTTTTGTTTTGAAAAGCAGCCAGCAATGTAGTTGGTATTTTTGCTGGGCTACCATGTAGATGACTTGACCTTGTGTTTTTTAGGAAAGTGTTCAAGGCTCCTCATCAACCGGGCTAGATCGTATCAGAGATGAATGTCAAATTGAAAGTTCTGCCTCTCAAATTACTTTACAGTGCCTACAGGAACGTTTAACTAATATTATACTGTACCATTTCTTACTATACCGTACGGGACCTTACTGTACTGTACAGAACCATGCCGTGCCAAATGGAACCACAATATAGTACCATATCAAACCATATGGCACCATACCACACAACACCACATCATATTGTTCAATACCATAATATACCATATACAATACCAAACTGTTTCATGAATAGAATGTAATATCTTTTCTCTTCCCCTCCTAACAGAATGCCGTCCGGTGCCTCTTCGACACCAGCCTACGTGAGTCGCCTGGACAAACTGGACACCACCGAGATCCGTGACCTCCTCCTATGCTTCCTCTACATTCTCAAGCATCTTCCAGAAGGTGAGAGTCAACACGACCTTTATATGGTAGAGGCGCTGACTATTTTGGACATATCCAGCAATTCAGATTTATGAAATTGTCCGCATTTGCCTGATTTCTGTGGTAATACTTTCCTGCTAATACATTTATTTATTTATTTTTTAAAATCTCTTTGTGTATGTCATATCACACTTTATAAATGTACTATATAAATTATTATTATAGTGCACATTGTAAATGTTTACCCTAGTAGGCTGTTCACGCTTACGTTTCGTTACTCGTTCATGCCCTGTGTTTGTCCATGGATTAACCAGGTTATATGTCAGAACTGAGGGAGAGTCAATGTATTATTGAAGGGGGGGTTGAAAGAGAAAGTGATGTATTAATAAGGCCTGGTGTAGGCCTCTGTGGTATAGTGCTAAAGCGTTTTGCAGTAGCACACAGGAGACCGGAGTTCAATACCACTGTGGTAAGAATTTTTATTGAGAATCTCTGTCTTTCTGCTGGGATATTGTATTCCTCTCAGCCGGAGTTGGGTCTGCCCGGCATGCTTGCTGCTTGCTTCGTATGATCTAGATCTATGTTGACTGGGCGTAAAGATAACTATATAAAAAAAAACTGTAACAAGAAAAAGAAAAACAGAAACGAATAAAGCACAGTGTCAATTTCTTCCAGTGGAGGATCAAGTTCATTGAACTTCTGTTATTTACTCGTGTCTGTTTATTTCACAAACTTATGATATCTGTATTGAATAATTTTGTCTCGTTTCTTTTCAGATATATTGCTGGGCTGGTTTAACAACTCCTCTGAGAATGACATCATCGACTTCTTCACTGTGTTAGAGTAAGAAAGAATTCACTTTACTTTTGTCTGAACTTAACAACTTAACATACTGAATATAAACTGGTAATAAGATGTTTTGCCAGCATCATTACACAAGTGCATTAGTCGTTTTTGGAAGTTCGAGAAATATTGAAAAAGCTTAAAGAAGATTCGCCAAAATCACTTGTTATTTTTCAGTTCAAAACTGGGAAGGAAACAACAAAACTATAATATTGTAAAATGCCTATTGGTACCTTTATTCGAATAACAGTTTTTTCTGGAAATTTCTGTCAATCTGGGCGATTGTGAAATGATACTGATGATTGCTTCTTTCTGCATGCCAAGGTTAGGTAATTAGATAATAGGTGTGTGCTGTTTATTCTTTCAATGTTTCATCTTCATAAAGATATTTGTCATAGTATGTTGTACAATGAGAAATGATTGTCAGTTTGTTCCTTTTGAATTTAATTTTCTGCAGTCAACGATATTTGCCAAAGTTAAAATGTCCGAAGGGAATATTTTCGAACCTCGATGCGTTGAAGTTTTGTGTTCTTTACACTTTTTTTTTTCATTCAACACTGTTTTGGTGTCTTTTGCCCATTTAGTCTTTTGTGAACGTTTTCAATTCACAGTTTAAGTTGCTCAGTGTCATGTGTTCCAGAGCAGTAGCTCACAAACATTTCCCGAATAACTTTATCCACAAATTTCTTTACAAATCGTGAATTCAAGTCGCATGCAAAACCTCCCCCCCGGTAAACAGTAGCCCACACGTACATGTATTATACTGTGTACCATACTGTTTGTACGTCTTTATGCGTATTCTTCTTCTGGATTAATAATGTTGATGTGTCTTCTGTCGCAGACTTGCCCTGAAACATTTCCAGTACCAAGGTCGCAAGAAAATCGTCACCCTGAGGTAGTATATTTTCCCTCATTCAATTTTGTTAGGATACAAATTAAGTAGGGTTAACTGAAAATATCATATTATTCTATTAATACACTCAGAGTAAAAAAATAATAAAACAGTTGGCCTTAGGGTAAAAGAAATCACTTTTATTTATAATAAGGTGATCATATTTGTAGTAATACTACTTATGATAATGATACAATGTAAAGATGTCAAGAGAAGCCAAAAAAGAAGATTGCAAACTGCACACATCCACTAGTGGAAAGAAAGCTTTTAAATACTCAAAATGTGGCGAATTCTTCTCAACTAGAATTCGTCTCACTCATTGGTCAATGCAGAAGTCATTAGTTATCTTAATCCTTATTTTTTTTTGTTTCTCTTTGAGAAGCATTCTGCTCCGCAGATGCATCGGTCATCATCAGACATTGACTGGCGAACTTTTATTATTATCAATAGTGATATTGATAATTATAATGACAATGACAAAGAAATTAATTTATAAAGTGCATTTCCCAGTGTAGCTTAAGGAACTTTTGCAGAACCAAACGAAAAGTAGATACACGTGTAACATACTTTACAAAGATACAGCTCTGTGTTGATTATTATTCTGCTGCACTAACTATGTATAATTATCTCTCTCTTCTGGTGTCTCTGTCTTTCAACAGTGTGATCGGTAGTCACAAGTCGTCCACCATGCCCACCCCACTTCAGAACCAGCGCGGCCGCCCGGCCAGTCTGTCTTCCCAGCGCGCTCCGAGTCAGTACGGAGATCTCATGGCAGAGGGCATACACAGTGAGTGGTTCGAGGCTATGCCATGGTGGTTTGTCTCTGTGTCTATGGTGAGGGGAGGGAGCGGAGGGGAGGATGTGGGAGCTTTCTGAGCAGGTTGTAGAAGGGCGCCACTAGCAGGTCCTAATGCTGTTCTTTCCCCCAATTGTCTCTGTCTGTTTATCCATCTTGCTTTTTACCTGCACTGAATGACTGTTTATTACAATGAAGTGCACCTCTTTACTCAAAGTTAAGACCCCATCATTATCTTGCAGAAAAACTAAAGAAACAAGCTTGCTTTTTGTCACTGTTCTGACCTTGGACACAATCAAATAAACAAATAAGCAAACGATCTATTCCCTCGTTGACATGTTTGTCTTTTCCTCAAACTGTATTGATTTAAGCGTGTGCTGACCTTGAACTGCTCTAAATGAGGGGTGTGGTTGGATGGCGGCACTAGCTGGGCTTACTTCTGTCTTTCTCTGGGGGGTTTTTTGGTCTGTTTATCTTGCTCTTTCAGTTTATTGCTTGACTTTGGGAACAATTATAAATGTTCCCCTACTCTGTGACTTGCTTTTTGTCAATGTTGTGACCTTGGAAAATAAGCTGTTTCTTCTCTCCTTTGACCTGCTTTTTGTTCTCATCGTGACCTTAAGGTAAAAAAAAACAACAAACAAATGAATAAACAAGTTATCGTTTACCTCTGTGACTCACTTTACATCCTCATTGTTGAAGACTGGCAGGTGCAAGGGTGTTGTTTGCTCCTTCTCTCCTATCAGACATCTATCTTTCTCATCTCTCCTCCTTCTTTTGTTTGTATGGTACACTCTTGTAACACCTCTAATTTTCGGCACTTATATGATATGATTGTGTTGAAAGTGCTATAAAACTCTATTAAAAAGATATATGTGAGGCAGCGTGGTGGAATCAGGCTCTCGTCAAAATAATGAAAATGAAGAAACTTGCATTTTTCTGCAGGTTTGTGAATTTTTATCAAATTTTTTTTTTTTGGTTCAAAACCTTTCATGCCCATTAAAGAACTCATTTCTGCATGGATTTTTCTGAAAAATGTTGATTAAAGGTACAATAAATGTAAATTTTCAGTTGCCACAGACTCTTAAGTTAAGCCAAGGGAATAACTAATCTTTGGTGGGCATTTTCTCACTAATTTTACCTCTGAAAATAGGTGACTCCCACCTCCTTCATTCGCAAGTATCTTGACTTGTATTCAAGATAAATGGATATTTTTTTCCATCCAAATAAACACAAGTGAACAAGCTTTAAGATGATACCAATAACTCTTCATGCCCAAAACTTGACGAGAGCCTGATTCCACCACACTGCCTCACATATTTATTTTTAAAAAACCCATCCCCATCATGACTTTGCAGCTCCACACACGTCAGATGCAGACGCGATGATCCGGGCCCTTCAGGAGGCCAACATCTCCACAGAGGTGGGCCTGGTAGTGCTGGACATCCTCAGCCTCTTCTGCACAACCTTCAAGGTAAGACAGTCTTTAGAACTGTAGTGTCCCGTCAGGGGAAAGACAGGGCAGTGTCTATTTGTGTCACGACACTGTGGAATCGGGCGCTCATCAATTTTGAGGCTTTTGGAGTTACTGGTGTCGTCTTAAAACTTGTTGATTTGTCTTGCTTTTGAAGAAAAAAATACCCATCTATCCAAAATATAAGATGAGGTATTTGCTGTTGAAGGAGGTATGGATTGCATAGTGTCAAAGTTAAAGTTAAAGAGAAAATGTGTGGTGGCTTCCAGAACTATTTCCTTGGAAACTGTTGTGTCTGTCAGAAGGTGCCATTGTGTAAATCCAACTTCTTTACTTTCCTTCTGGTAATTTCTGTCCATCTAAATGCTTTTTCCTTCCCTGCTCAACAGAAGAAAACTTTAGTCATGTCAAAATGCTTCTTTTTACTTTAACTAAAACTTATTCTTTTATGTGCTTATTCTGATTCTGTATTATCTAGTGGAAGTACAGTTGACTGCTCAGTGTAAGACTCCATCATACGTCACTTTTTTCCCAAATAGCATATGGTGGAGTCTTAACACTAAGCAATCGATGTATATTTTTCACCTCTGTGCGTTATGCAATCATGTATACAGTTGTATGTAAAATGAATGTGTCTTGTTTTTCTCCTGTGGATGGCTGGCGGGTGCTTTGTTGGGGTTTGCTACTTCTTTGCTATCTAACGTCCATCATCCTAATCTCTCCTCGGTTTTTTTATTTGTATGTTACTATCTAGTAACACCTCTACTCTTGGGCATTTATATAATAATAATAATAATAATAGATAGCAT
>NW_004797731.1:134532-175932 GCF_000002075.1 Aplysia californica | reverse complement strand
AGAACTGTAGTGTCCCGTCAGGGGAAAGACAGGGCAGTGTCTGTTTGTGTCACGACACTGTGGAATCGGGCGCTCATCAATTTTGAGGCTTTTGGGGTTACTGGTGTCATCTGGGGGCTCCAGTGGCTCAGTGAGTAGTGAGTTTTGACTCGAGCAATGTCAAGCAAGTGTCTGTGACACGGGGATCAGAATGGGTGGTCGCTGGGGTGTGTCCTTGAGCAAGACACGACAGCCCTAGCTCAAATACAGGGCGCTGCACAGTGGTGACCAACAGTGGCATTGTTTGTTAACTGTTCTGTATTTGTGTAATGGTGTGTGTTTATGTATGTATTTGTGCATGTAATTATTAATGTATGTACGTATTCATAATTATGTATTATTGTATGTATGTTTGCCATTGTAAAACAAAGTGCCCTTCTGGGACAAATAAAAGTGTTATTTATTTATTTATTTTTATTTATATCTTAAAATGTGTTGATTTATCTTGGGTTTGGAAAAAAAAAAATACCCATGTATCCAGAATATGAGATGAAATATTTGCTATTGAAGGAGGTATAGATCTAGATCACATAGTGTCAAAGGTAAAGTTAAAGAGAAAATGGCTGCCAAAGTGTGGCGGCTTCCAAAACTATGTACTTGGAAACTGTTGTGTCTGTCAGAGGGTGCCATTGTGTAAATCCAACTTCTTTACTTTCCTTCTGGTAATTTCTGTCCACCTAAATGCTTTTCCCTTCCCTGTTCAACAGGAGAAAACTTTTATCATTTCAGTACGCATCGTTTTACTTTAAGTAAAACTTATTGGGTGGTTGGCGGTGCTCTGGTGTGGTTTGCTCCTTCTTTCCTATTAAACATCTATCGTCTTTATCTCCTCTCCTTGTATTTTGTGTTTGTTACTCTCTTGTAACACCTGAAATCTCCGGCACTTCTATGACCTTATTGTGTTGCAAGTGCTGTAAAAACTTACTAAAACTAAAAAACTAAGTAAAACTTATTTTATTCTTTTATTTGCATGATCTGATTCTGTATTATCCAGTGAAAGTACAGTTGACTGCTCTGTGTTAGTGCTGTGCGATTTTGAGGAAACATTGAAGCTTCGAAGCATAAGCTCACTATTCATGATTTTCGAATACCTCCGTTGAATGTTTTTTCTAAAAAGTATAAACCCAGACCTAAGTTCTGCTATTCTACATTTGCTAGCTTCTCACAGCGCCGTCGAATAGTTTTTTCTTATATAAGATAAGCCCAAATCTAACTTCCGCAATTCGAAGCGCTGTAGAATTGTTTTTTCTTATATTGTGATAGTCCAGATCTGACTTGCGCTGTTCAACGCCAGTCACTGAGCGCATGTGTGATGTTGTCGCGTGCGCGCAGACAGTGCAACGTGTTGACATCACGCCATTGTTCATAGCGCTTCGAATTTCGAGTAGGGTTAAGGGAGCTCATTGCGACAGCTAACTTCATGAAAAAAAACATTCACTGCGCTTCAAGAGTCAAGTGCCCTTGCTTGAGCTGTCCATAGAGTGACGAGTGAATATTGAATAGTTAGAGATATTCTCTAAAGGATTGTTTTATAACTCCTGTAGGCTCCTCTTATCACTCTGTCTCGTAACCATCAAATAAGGAGTATTTCTGTATATTTATCTTAATGATTTTAGATATAATGTACTCCAATTTTTCTACGTTTGAGAAAAATGAGACGAAAACCCATTTGATTTATCTGTTTAAAAAATCACATGGCATTCGAATGGCTCTGCCTTGCTTCGAATAGCTGTGAATAGTAAATAGTGCAAAAATTATGAATGTCGAATAGTAAAGTCGAATGGGCACAGCTCTACTCTGTGTAAGACTCGTCATACGTCACTTTTTTACCAAATGGCATAATTATGGCGGATTCTAACACCAAGCAATTGATGTACATTTTTCACTTCTGTGCGTTATGCCATCATGTATACAGTTGTATCTAATGTGACTGTGTTTTGTTCTTCTCCTGTGGATGGCTGGCGGGTGGTTTGTTGTGGCTTGCTTCTTCTTTCCTATCAAACATCTATCGTCCGAATCTCTCCTCTTTCTCTTATTTGTATGTTACTATTTAGTAACACCTCTACTCTTTGGCATTTATATGACCTATATGTGTTGCAAGTGCCGTAAAACTCTTACTTAAAAAAAAAATTTTCGCCCTGGCTGCTTGCACAGAAAGACCTTGAGGCCCGAGGCGGGGACAACAACATGATGCACACTGTATTCCGGATCTACTTGAGTTTCCTGCGGTCCAGCCAGTCAGAGACTCTGCAGAAACATGTGTTCGGGGCCTGGAGGGCGTTCATCAAGAAGGTGAGCTCATCTCATGGAAAACAACAAGATAATATTGTACCTAACAAACTTGTTTGTTTAAGTAAAGAAAAGCACATTAATACAATAGCAGTCTTTTAGTTCAGGAAAAAACTAGGACAGACAGGAACAAAAGAAAAAGAGTATGTCTGAATCAAGAACTTATTAAGACAAAAAAGAGAAAGATGAGAAAGGGGTACAGTCTTACCATGAAGTTTGAGTAGATCCCAGTGAACTGAAAGTATCCACTAGGTCTTGAAGCATATGAGCAAGATAGTGGCCATTTGATGCAAAGGAAAAAGTGAGATAGAGAAAAACAACAAAGAAAAAGTACAAAAATAGGACCAATCGGGGTAACATTTCAATCACATACATGATACTGAAGTAACTTTACAAGACCAAAGGGAGAGAAAAGAAAGAGGCACACCCTTAGTGAGAAAGTGAGTCAATACCTGGATGAATTAACTGATAATAGTGATAATGTCTCTCATTTACATTGTAAGTAACAATTCAGCAGGACAGATAGAAATATGAGAAAGGGGTTATTTGAAACTGTATTTAGTCAGTGCAGTTTTTTTTCCTCTGTGGAACATGTGGCATTAAATGTGATTATATATCCTTGATATTTAAATTGTAGAACATGTCTCATCTTTTCATCTTTGCATATGAGATTACAAATAAGATTTACTGCTTTTTAAAATGTTACCATGAATTATGTTTTCTTCACTTTAAACAATAATCTATTACGTTCACTTTCTGTTACAACAGATCTAGAAGCAATTGAAGGTCCTTTTTTGAATCCACCATTAAAATTGTGTCTTAAGGGCTGTTTCTAGAGGGATGTTTAAGACTAAGTGGTGACCTAATGCATCCATGCCTCACTCCTCTTTTAATTAATCCTCCTATATTTGCTGTATTCTCCATCAATTCTTACAACAGTGCATTGGCCCCTGTACAAATTCTCAATATTTCTTAGATCTTTTCAATCTATGTCAGGATTTTCCATAATCTTAAATAGTTCATTGTGTTTAATCTTTATAGAAGGCCATTCAATAATCTATGAGGCACAAATCAGTAAAATATTTTTAAGTAAAAAAAAAAAAAAACCTGATTTATTTTGTTTTGAAGTGTGAAAAGTGTACATACAAAAGAGATGGCGCTTGCCGTGAAAAATTTGTTTCTTTTTGTCATATGAGCGTATCGTCAGCCAGCTGTTTAGGTGTAAAGAGCCCAAAATTTTGTAACAAATAAATATTATGGCAGTTTTAAATCTGTGGAACTATTTGCATGAGCTTGATAAACATTTTATTGAAGTTCATTTTATAAATTTGAAAAAAAAAAAGGCAAGAAATTAAAGATAATGTGGGTATAACTGTTAAAAAGGATAAAGCTGTTTTTTTCTCTCTTCTGAAAAATTTTGCTTTCTTGGCATAGAGCAATTGAACAGCTTGTCGACAATATGATGTATTTTGACTCCCAAGTCTACCTGTGTCTTATCTTCACATGTGTCCTATACACATTGATATAATGCATATTCTCTATTTTTTTTCCTTGACAGTTCCAAGCGGTGTTGTTTAAAGGCAGTGCAGATATGTGCGGAGAGCTGTGCTATGAGGTAAGGCCAGTCAATGGTGACCCATTCTTTGCTTTATCAGTTTTTATCTGGGTGTAGGAAAGGAATGAAAGGACAAGTTACTCCGGCTTTGAAAGAACCAGGAAGTGTAACCCACAATGGGAAAGATATCCTGTGTCAATACTCCACACTGTGCCAGGCTATTCATGTGACAGCCTATTCATGTTACAGCCTATTCATGGCCTCGTTGCCTTAAAGTACTTCTCTTTCTCTCTAAACATAGTGTACTTTGGTAGTGTGCTTTAATGATAGCATGCACTAACTTTAACTTTCTTTCCTGGCTAAAAGGGACATGTGCTAACAATATGTATATGCATTTATCTCAGACCATTGTTCCCAGTAAAAGGGGATATATGCTTACAGTATGTACATGAAAGGTGTTTAATGACTCTGTGAAAAAAGTCATTTGGGAGAAGGGGTAGCCATATTCTGCAAAGTGTTAGGGCCCAGTTGTGATTGCATTTATACCCCTCTGATTATTTTGCTGAGAATGAGCAACTTACAAAAGCTTGGATTTTTCTGGAAGGGAAGGTAAACCCCTGAGTAGATAATAGTATAGCTTGTTAAGTGCACAGAACTTGCTGCTGAATGAGAATTTGCGCTATGCAAATATTTACTGTTATTATATTTCATCATTGTCAGCAACAAGTATTTATGAGTTTTACAATCTATATAAATACCTGAGCGTTCTAGGGTCAGCTGGAGTAATAGTATTGATTGTAAAACTCATAAATACTTGCTGCTGAGTGGGCACCTGTGGTATACAGATGCCATTTATTTTTTATTTTTAAAGCAAGGTCAGACAGAGTTTTGCAATTTTCTGGCAACAACGGTGTAGTATCAGTCTATCAAACAGTTGGAATTATTTAGGATCAGTGACCCCTCCTCAACAAAGCAAACGTTAATTCTCCTCTACAGTATACTTGATGATGATGTAGGCAAGTATTTCTATTAATTCTAGGACGGTAAGTTAAAAAAAGAAATTAAATGGTGAGAATAAATGAGACTGGAAAGAAAACTTTCATTTTTATCTTAGTGTAGTACTTGTCAATTTTGTTGTTGTGTTGATATGAGAATAAAAAAGTGTATTCTGTGATTTCTGAGAAATTAACTGTTTAATCAACATATTCTCTTTTACTTGTGCCCAAATTCGTTTTAACTGTTTACAAAACTTTCTGACTACAGAGTTTTTTTTAAATACTTGTATTTACTTTTTTAGATGTTGACTAGCTTTTGTATCGCAATAGTACAATGTTTCTATCTGTATACTCCTAGATTCTTCGTTGCTGCAACTCCAAGCTCAACTCCACTCGGCGTGAGGCATGTGCTTTACTCTACCTTCTCATGAGGTCCAACTTTGAGTTTTCCAATCGCAAAAGTTTTACAAGAGTGCATCTGCAGGTGAGTGTTTTTCTTCCCAGTGGCTGAGAGAAGGAGAGAGAAAGATGTGAGCTTTTTAGCTCATACCCTGCCAATGTTTTTAAATGTAGATGCCATTGTACTAGGTGGTAGGCGGGTGATCTGGTGTAGTTTGCTCCTTCTTTCCTATCTGACATTTTCGGCCTTTTCTCTCCTCCTTTTTTTGTGTGTTTGTTACTCTCTTGTAACTGGGTGATTGGTGGATGCTCTGGTGTGGTTTGCTCCTTCTTTCCTATCAAACATCTATCGTCCTGATCTCTCCTCCTTCTTTTTTATGTTTGTTGCTCTCTTGTAACACCTCTAATCTTCGGCGCTTATATGACCTTATTGTGTTGCAAGTGTCTTAAAACTCTTACTGAAACTAACTCTCTTGTAATAGCTCTAATCTACAGCACTTACATGACCTAATTGTTTTGCAAGTGCCGTAAAACTCTAACTGAAACAAATATGATTTGCGGTACCTAGACTGTGTCAGTCGTTTATATACAAACCATGTGCATGAGATCTGATTCGTACCTGTACAAAGTATGGACATTTTGTTTAGCTTTATTTGTCCAGTCCATTATTTACTATTTTAGAGATGATTTTGTTATTTTTCATTCTTTTCTGATGAAACTGAAGTGCTACATGTCCAACTTATCATTATTAATATGTAGTGCGAACAATTATTCACCACCATCCAAAATATGAGTAAGTTTCATAATGTGGCAATGGCATGAAATAAATTAAAAATTTATTGCCTCTTGACTATGATGACAACATTATTCCTATAGTTTGAAAACTCTTGGCCTTCCCTCATTAAACTTACTGTTGAAATCGTCTAAGACAGCCACTCATTTTTAAGGGGAAAATTGGTTGTCTTAGACAGGTAGATATCTTGGACAGTGTCATTATATTTTTTAAAACGCAAGATGGGAAGTGGTCATGTGTACAGGTAATTGGCTTGGTCTTATATGACCTAATTGTGTTGCAAGTGTTGTAAAACTTTGACTAAATCTAAAATTAAACTCAAAATTCCTTGTAAATATTCCTTTTACTTGTGAGTGTGCTTCATTTTACTTGGGCAAAGAACAACTTCTTTTCTTTATCTTGTTGTCTAGTGGTTAGGCCAGCGGACTTGTAATTGTGAGGTTGCATGTTCGAGGGTGCAACCCTCAGGCTCGTCCTTGTGTCCTTGGGAAAGGTACTTTACACAAATTTTCCTCACTTCACCCATGTTGGAATGGGTACCCAGCCGTAGACATCGAAAGATCTTGTCAGTCTGTTAGTGCTTTAGGGCCTATAAATGGCAGCTTGCACTGTATGCTTCCCAGGAAGTTGAGGTTGTTTAAGAATGTATCAGGTCTGCCGGGTAATAGTATAGATTATAAAGCACATAGAGCTTGCTGTTGAGCGGGAACTTGCGGTCTGCAAATGCTATCTATTATTGTGTCTCTGCAGGTGATCATCTCTGTGTCTCAGCTGATTGGCGTGGTGGTAGGGCTGAGCACCACTCGCTTCCAGGAAAGTCTGGCCATCGTCAACAACTATGCCAGCAGCGACAAGAGTATACAGGTGAGAGGCCTGCACTTAAACTAGTACACCTTCTTTGTGTCGTAAGATTCAAACAAAAAGTTATTTGTTGTCACCTTTATCTACCACTGCTATGTTTTAAAAAAATTAAAATTTCATCTTTTTTTGTGTGTGTGTGCTGGATATTTTGTGGTTATCGTCATGATGTAAAGCCTGCTTGAGTTACACTGTTGAAGTTTGTTGGTAGGGGTGCCACTTTTCTGGACAGGTTTCAGTGACTTTGAAAATACAGACCCTTCCAAACATTTTGTGTTTTGTGTGTGATGTGTGTTTTTCCTCCTATTTTGTTGATGATACCAATTTTTCAGTTTTTTGTTGTTTGTTGTTTCTGTTGCTGCAATATCCTCATTTCTATTAGCTTACTGTCTGAAAAATACTTATTTGTTTAGGTGATATATATATTTCTTTTCTTATATCGTGGGCTGAGAGCCAGAAGTGACCTTGTCCATTTTGGCCAAAATGCCAAAAACAGCATAATGGAGGCAATCAAACGATATTGCATCATGTGTGTAACTGTCAAACTAATCTGCCCAATAATGTTGCTACAATCGCAATTCCTGATGTATCTGTTTGGTAAGAGTTTTACGACACTCTCAAATACTTAAGGTCGTATGAGGGACTATGTGCCTTTGCCCAAGAGTTGCCTATAACACCTTATCCTAAAAATCCATTTTTGTCAAAACAAGGAATTTGGACATAGTTACTTCTATCCTTCAGCTTACGAAATTTTACACCAAGTTCCTGAAATCTGTTGTTTTTTGGGTGGCACCCCTTTGTAGACATCACCTTTTTTGTTCACATGAACCCTGCCAATGATTTGTTACTGCCTGACCAATAATTATCTGAACTGACCAATAGCTAAAAAATAGTTGTAAAAAGCATAGAGCATGATGTACAGCATGGATATATGCGCTATATAAATGCAATTATTGTTAATCAACATAAAAATGCCAGTTTTCTCATTGGTGTGTAGTTGAGCAAATTTCTCATACTCAGATTTGGACTGTGTGTCTCAGACGCTAGGAAAAAATTAAAAAGAGCAAGTTTTTTTCTAAATCATCTAAATAAACTTTTGTTTGTATTTGTAGGAAAATAGTTGTATAGCATATAGAGCATGCGTACGTAGGTACGTAGAATAGTTAAAACGTTATACTAAGCTCTTATAATACACAATGTCCCTTGACTACTGACAATGTCCCAAAATGTCTGTTGCTGGTCAGCGTTAGTTCAGTGGCCACTCTGTTTTTGAGTTAAGGTTCTTGAGTCTCATCAGAGGACAAGCTCCAGTGACTTTATCTATGTTCCCTAAAAGGTGTATGATGATTATTGCTCAACATCATATGTTAGCCTGAACGTCTCAAGCTGATTCTTTGATTTTTGACGGAAAAAATCTATACACTGTTCAATCTACTGGCATCTATGGTGAAGCTGTCAGGTGCTTCGCCATAGCACACAGGAGACTTAAGTTTGAATCACGAGAGGGGAGAATTTTAATCAAGCATCTCGATCTTTCTGCTGGGATTTAGTATTCCTTTCAGTCCAGGTTGACCTGACAGGCAGAGTTGAAGCCTGCTTCCTAAATCATGTAAATTGTGTCGATTAGGATGTAATAATACCTCTACATACCAAAAAAAATATGTTCAATTACTAAACAACATGAATGGAATAAATCAATACACTGTAAAATTTCTATGCCCCATGAATAGAGCTGTGAATAATGTTATATGATTTATATAGTTAAAGAAATAGTTGTGTGAAAAGTGGAGGAAAAACACTGTTTGTTGTATGGGAACGACAGAAGAAAAATATCCTAATTTTGAAAGAAGCACTACCTTCCTTGGTTGGTGGCTTTTTCAAAGATTACACAGAATTAAGCAGAATTTTTTATGACATTGTCCGACTGTTTATTTTTCATTTCAATCCTTTCAGAGTGTCCTAATGGTAAATTACTTATAAATTATGCTAGTGAGAAAGTTGTTTGGTGGAAGCTGTTTGTGTCATGTCAGCTTATTTTTCTCAACAATAATATTCTTTACGGATTTTCTTTGTAGTCATTTCAATTGGGTTTTTTGTCTCTTTAAAGCGCTGCATAAAATTCCCAGGCACCCAGGTAGTTTTAGGAAATGAATATTTTTTTTTACACACACATTCTTAAACACACTTGCATGCAGAGAGTCATCAGTTTTTGACCTCATACACTGTACATATGCACGCACACACACACACACATGCGAATGTGAACACTATTTCACCCACACACATGCATGTACAGAGGCTTTGATGTCTGTTTTAACTCGATGAATTCTCATGCATGCACTCTCATGCGCGCACACGTGCACGCATACACATGTACACACGCACACGCAGACACACGCAGACACACACACTCACACACTCACACACCCACACACGCATACACACACTTACCCTCACACTCAAAGGTACACACTGTCATTTAGACACAGTGTACATAGTAGTGCTCATCAATTATCATAAACCTTCACATATGTAAGGACAGATAGACTGACGCAAAGAATAAACAACAAAGCAATATTCTTCCTTATGTACGGGTCAGCATGCTATGAAATGCAGCTGTAAATACTGAAGTTTAACATTTCTGTCCTTAGTTCATAATCCATTTGCGTGATAGAACCCCAGCCCCCCCCCTTGTTTTCTAATACAAGTAATATAATACCTTTTATTTTGGAATACTAAAACAATTTTGATAACTATATTTATGAGCGGTAAATTGCAGGGAAACTTAAATATGAGATGCACCTCGTTAGTCATGACCACATAGATCACAGAGTGTCTCCATGTCAACAGATAGAAGACCAGGATGATAAAGGGAGGGGGGCGGGGTGGGGTGGTGTTGTTTTAATTTGTCGGAGCAGAGAAATGAATATCAAACAGTGATGACTGATGTTTTTGTTCAGATCTAGCTCCTGAAAAATGAAGATTTACTATGAAAATTTTGATTGATTTGACATACTGCTTTTTTTATCAGACATTTATTGTTGGGAATTTTTTTTAAACGCCTGTCCTGCCTTTTTGTCTCATAATTTGTCCCTTCATTTGCGCACCGAACTTTTTGTTTGTCAATGTCGAAATAATCTTCACAGTTTTATCTCTTCACTCTGGTGGAAAAACTGTTCCTCTGATGAATGAAGATCTGTTGTCTGTCGTTTGACACCTATTTCTGCAGAATATTTGATGGAATTTTGATGAGCAACAGCTAAAAATGAGACTTAAGTTGCTGACTTTATTATATATCAGTAAATCAACCAAGAGGATTAACTGTGATCAAAACAATTGAAACTTTCCTGGGGGGAGTTAAAAAAAAAAATTTTTTTCCTTAGTAATTACTGAGTTGTTATTTCTTATCAAACCAACCACCCCCACCCCACCCCCTCGTTTTACCTGAATTTTTCTAGAATATCATTTTCACTGAATTACAGTAACTTTGTTGTCTTGGAAGAAGATCAACTATGATTGTTTTCTTTTCTCAGCATGGTTTCTTTGACCCGTGCTGATCCCTAAATAGTGTCTCTAAATACGTCTTCCACAGTTGTTGAATGCTTTATTAGTTTTCCATGGGTTGAAATGTGAACATAGTTGTCTTTTCCAGGTTAAGTCTCATTTTGTAGATGTTGCAAGACATCCAGTGTCTGCATACACATAGTGAATCATGCATGGCCACATACAGGCGCTCACTCACGCATACGTTTATCCCATGTTTCATTTGGTTATGCAAATATTTTTGTTCTCTCTTATGAACACTGCCGTTACACAGTTGAATAATTCCAGACTTAATTTGCTTCAGTTCCTAGACCAAAAGGAGTTAGTCGTAAGTTCACACGTTTTTACCACTCACAATATACGCTGTCTTTCCAATTCTACTTTTCTATTTTCTTTTTATCTTAAAAAAAATTTTTTTTTGGTTAACCAGACAGAAATTGCAGCTGGCTTTCTGAGACACTTGCCGAGTGCCGCATTGGAATACATAATATATCTGTCTAGGCTGTACAATTTTCTCAACTTTACCTTGGGCTAACCTTGATGTGGCTTCTTTTTGTGCTATAGCGTCACTCTTGTGCTGTCATTGGGTGCTACATCTTCTAACCAGCTGTGTTCTTGCTTGAGTAATCTGTCACCCTTTAAATGGTCAGTCAGTTTGTGTCTTGTTTTGAGGTTTTTACAGTATTTTTGTTGTTGTTGAGCGCTTTGAAATAAAATATTTTTATTTGGTGTTTGCTTCAGTTATGGCTTGCCAAACAGAGGGTAGCTTTTTTTCACTTTTGCAATGATTTTTGTTTTTATTTTAAGGTTGTTTTTGTTTTTCATTAATTTTTTCCCCCTCTGTATACTGTTTTCACCATTCGACCACCCATTGTTGGGACAATTTGAACAAAGAGTCTTTTTATGTTCATAAAGGTGTTCATTTGGTACTTGCTTTCCTTTTTTTCCCTCTGAATTACTTTCATCTGTGGTGCAGTGGTTTAGATCTTCTCTGTGCCCTTTATGGAGATGAGTTCAATTCCCTTTTGTGGAAGAAAATTCATCCAGTGACTTCATCTTTCTGCTCTGGTGTAGTAGTAGTGTGTACTCACACATTGGGCTGACCCAAACAGGCAGAGTCAAAGCAGCCTGCCTCCAGAGCAATGTAAATCATGTTTGCCTCCTGTTTGAGCTAGATTGTGTTGGTGTAGTCACAATCTTTTGCAGCAGTGACAATTTGGAAATATACATTTATAAGAAAACTTTTACAAGTACTGTGGCTTTTCGTTAATGCTATTCAATTTCCTTATCTTACTATTTCGGTATTGTGCTTTGTACTATCTAAGGTCTCATACACACAAGATAAATTTCTACTTGTCACACGGCTGCAAAGCATGACTTCACTTGGTGGTGAAAAGTGATGAATGGACGAAATCTGCCTCTTTTTCATACTTACAGCAGAGCAACGTGTTCTGTGTATTATGTGAGCACAGTACTGTGTACCTTCTAAATACTACAAGCCATTCAAAATAGGGAAAAAGAAAGGGAAAAGAAAAAAGGGAACTGCAGTCAATGACAGCTCCTACAACAAGTGTGAGATCTGTGGTGGCAGAGACTGTCACTCCTGTGTTGGGATTTAGAGACACGGCAGGCCATGTAACCCAGCACCTCTCCTACAGACTGGGACATCTTTGTTTTGATGGCAGTCCATGATTTCTCTGGATCAAATGGAGCCAATAGTATTAAGTATCATGTGTTAATGCTCTGCGCGTAGCATACCAGGACTCTGTTGCAAGGTGCTAGGGGCATTAAAAACCTGAACACTGTCTCAAATTCCTGTGACGCTTAGTATTGTTGAAACGAAATCTGTCTGTGGCACTTTCATGACCAAATTTGTATCAATAACGCTCTGAAACATGTACTCTTGACTAATACCATGACACTTAATACCCCACTATTGAAGTGCGTCTAATATTTAAAAGCTTTAAAAATTATCTTTTGTATACTGTAAGTACAAGTTGTCTCATAAAATGTATACACACAGTTTGAATATTTTTGTATGCTTCTGATTCTAACTGTAAATGGTGTATGCCTCCATCGACTTCATTTTAGATCTTTTAGCATTTCAGTTGCTTCAAACCATGCCCACAGGGGTCAGTGTTCTTCATATCACAGAATGGCGGCACATTGGAAATATTGAAGTATTTTGAATCTTCTGGGAGCATTGATAAATATGCCAGCGTTTGTTGTGTAGCGGTTAGGCACTTTGTCGTTGCACGCAGGAAACCCGAGTGGGGAGAACTTTTCATGAAGTATCTATGTCGTTTTGCTGAGATGTTGTATCCTTCTCAGTCAGGGTTGGCTCTAACAGGCAGGGTCAAAGCCCGCCTCCTAACAGATCAGAATTTTTTTCAACAGGGGTGTAAAGTCACCTATAGGATAGGCCCCTGTTAATACACTTTTAAAAATCAGTTGATAAATATTGAGAGTGTGTATTGTTTTTGAACTGCTTGCACTTGTGCTGTCTCTCACTTAACGTATTGTTGTCACTGATTGTAGAACTTTTGTGAACGTTCATCACTATTATAAATTGTGCATATCTATTATTGCTTCTGCTGTTTGTGGATTCATGCTTTCTTTTTGCTTTTTACAGTAAATTTTTTATATTTATACGATGCTGTTGAAGCGGCAAGATATGAGTTTTGCATTTTACACTGTAGGGGTTGTATCTATTTTTCTTAGCTCTCATTTTTTGCCTTTTTTTTTTTTTGGTTGCTTGTATCTTAGACTCATATTTAAAGATGTTCTTATTTTTAATTCATAATGCTTTGTTCTAGACTAACCATCACTTTTGTGAGTTAATTGCCACTATAGATTTTGTTTTAAAATTATGTGTGTGCATACACATGTTTGAACAGTATGTGTTTGGATGTGTGTGCGTGTTTGTGCTTGTGTGTATGTGTGCGAGTGGGAGTGTGTGTGTGTGTGTGTGTGTGTGTTTGTGTGTGTGTGTGTGTGCTCGCTCCTGGCATGTTTAGGGGTGAAAGTTGGATCCAGCTTGCTCTGTATTTTTTAATTTTTGGTAAGTCAATTGGACTCATTGTGGGATACGCTTAAGTTCTGAATCAGTAATTGTCGCAAATTATCAGATTTTCAAAAATTTAATTTTTTTTAAAAAGTAGTTGTGTTTTGTGAATTTTTGAAAACCAACAACACCACAAAAGACAAAAAAAAGAAAAAAGAAATTACGTAAATTATTTTTAATTTTTAAATATTTATGATATAAATACAGTTAATACTCTTGCAAAAGCTGCAGTACTGGTCATCCTGAATATTTTCTTTTCCACTTCTTTTCTTTCTCCTGTCCAGTCTTAATTTCCTATCCAACAGTCTGTAATAACTGCACCAAATTCATGTGTTCTCATAAACAACATGAACATTGGGACTGGTTCAAGACAACCATCCATTGCCAAGGAGAAAAAGTGGTCATCTTAGACAGGTGGTCCTTGTGGAAAGAGCTGTTATATTTTTTTAAACATGAAAAAAGGGAGGGGGAATGGGGGTGGAAAGTGGTTGTTTGTCCAAGTGATTGTCTTGAACAGGTTACTGTTGGAGCAAGTTCAATTGAACACTTCGTTTCTCCTTACCTACTAATAAATATAATGATAATAGTTTGTTCGTCAATGTCTGATGATGATTAATGCATCTGCGAAGGAGCATAATTTCTTAAAGGGAAATAGAAAAAATTAACTAAGGATTTATATAATTTGTGGCTTCTGCTATGGCCAATGAGATCAATTCTGGCTGAGAACAGTTTTGCTAGATTTTGAACATTTCAAAGCTTCATTTTCACATGTGGATGTGTGCACCTTGCGGGCTTCTCTCTTGGTTTCAGCATAGCTAATTTGTGAAGCCTCATATGATTTTCTGCCTTCTCATACATCAGCCTTAAAGTATCCCAGCACAGACTGGCCAGCCAAAGTACCATCTGACATGCCATTGGCTTCACTGAATTTAACACTCAATCAGCTTACAACAACTGTAATTTTGCCTTCATTTTAAAACTGCTGGTGGTTGGAAGGCACTACTAATATGTCCTACTTCTGCTTTTCCCCTCCCTTGTGTCTCTTCAGTCATCTTACTTTTACCCAGCGCTAAATGGCAATTATCATGTGGACGTTGTACTCCACAATTACTCAAAGCAAAACCACAAAACCATCATGACTGGAATGCTAGCTGTATCCCAACATCACTGCTCACGTTCCTCAGCCGTGACCTTTCATCCTCTATGATTGGACCCTACTGGTCCATGACCTATGACCTCTGACCAACAAGTTTATTACACTTTCCAACAGAAAACGCCATTCCCTGGTGAGGTCCGTGACCTGACCAAGCGTATCCGCACAGTTCTGATGGCCACGGCCCAGATGAAGGAGAACGAGAACGACCCTGAGCTCCTGGTGGACCTACAGTACAGCCTGGCTAAGTCCTACGCCAGCACTCCAGAGCTCAGGAAAACCTGGCTAGATGCGATGGCGAAACTGCATATACGATACGGGGACTTCTCTGAGGTGAGTTGCAGACTCAACTGGTCAACTGGTGAGAATATAACGAGAGCATAATTTGTTGCCAGAAAGCAAATATTTTTCATCAAAACTGTGCCAACCTCCCCCCCCCCAAAAAAAACAACCCCAAAACAAAACACAAAAAAACATGTTTTTAAAAATACCCCAAAAATTGTTTTAAAAGAAAATATGGGTACAAAAGAAAGAGGAGAGAAAAAAATGGTTTTCAAGACAGTTGGAGATTAGCTTCAATATGATATAGTGTATCAAGGCTCTAAATCTCTTGTCTAACACTTTAAAGTTATATTCAAGTAATTGGAACTGTGTCTGACCGCCTCGGAAATAACCTAACAGTGTTGATAGGGGCGTTAAACCTATACCATTTCACCATTTGCCCCTTCCCTGACCTTTGGTTTTTGCCCCATCCCTGACCTGTGATCTTTGCCCCATCCCTGACCTGTGATCTTTGCCCCATCCCTGACCTTTGATCTATCCCTCATCCTTGATGTGGCATCATTAGTCTAGTGATTAGGCTACAGGACTAGTTATCCTTGAGGAAAAGCACTTTACACAAATTTTCCCACTTGGCTTGGTCTATCAGAGATGGGCGTTAAATTTGGAGGTCCCGCCTCTTAAAGAATCTTACAGTGTTGCAAGGGGCGATTTTTCATTTCCATCCTTGACATTTCTCATTTCCCCCCCCCCCCCCCCCCCCCCCCACAGGCTGGTCACTGTTACATTCACATAGCTGCCTTGATAGCAGAGTACCTGAAACGTCGAGGTAAGACACCACACCAGCGAGCTCTCCATCTTCTAATCCACTCTACTGTTTTTGCTAGCACACTTAAAACTGTCTCAATATGTATTCCCTTCAATTTCTTCTGTGATTTTTTACTCTTCCTCTAACATATCTTTTCTTTTTCCGAATGGAAAAGGTAAATGGTATTAATCTTCTACATATTATGCCTATTTAAATATTGTTTATTTGTTTTATCTTGTTCTTAAGATTCAATTTTTTTTAAAGCACTTCTTTAGATTAAAGTATTTGTAGAAATGAGAATATTTTGTGTGTGTTTTCTAAATTATTACATGGCTAGAGTTTTGCAAATGTGATGTTTTGTCTGTGAGCACGTTGTAAAACAAGTCTGTAGCAAAAGCGTCACCCAGTGATTGTATCGACATCGTTGTCTTCTGTTGTTTCGTATGTTCTGGCGTTCTGCCATATGTTGTCAGTTAGTGGCAAATAGCTAGTTGTCCGTCCAAATCTGTCAGTGACAGCTGGTAGCGGGGACGGGTCCAGGTATTCAAAATGTGGACTTTCATTGTTGACCGTTACTGCTTACCTTCTCCTGTTGATCTTTACAGTTTACTGTTACCGTTGGCTTTTACAGTTGACCTTTACTGTTGACCTAAACAGATGGCCTTTACTGTAGACCTTCCCTTGATTTTTTTCTAATTAAATTAATGGAAGATAATCCAGTGAAACAATCTTAATAGTGTGTCTTGATTGCAGAAGAATGGAAGCCAGGTTCAGGCATCTAAAAGAAAAAATGCCTGTGTTTTGCATAACTCCCATTAAGATAACAGTCGAAACTGTCAAAGGCACCTACCCATTGCTGAGAAAAAAAACACAATTGTTTTGGACAAGTGGATATCTTGGACAGTGCCATTATATTATTTCTTCAAAAAAGTAAGGTGGGGAGGGGGTTCTAGAGGTTTGTAAAGGCGATTGTCTTGGACAGGTGGCCATTAGGATAGGTTCGACTGTAGTTTGATAGTAAACAGACCTAAGGCATACTTAACAATGAAAGTAAAGGTTATAGTGTGTGTTAATTTAAAAAATCAAACCACTGCAGAATACGGTTAGTAGATGTGCCCCAGTCTTGTCTGTGTGGTTGTGTGAGTCATTGCCTGTGTGTTTCCCTCAACTGTTGTGTGTACAGAAGACAAGGTTGGAATAAGTCATATGTGGTGTCGTGGTTTTTTTCTCTCCTGGTCAGAATGAATTGTGTCGCTATTATGTATCTATTTCTAGCTTGGGTTTTTGATTTAACTGAAACTTGTGTCTGTAGTTTCAAGAGTACAGAAGTCTTGTATCTTGTATAATGTTTTAAAAAGTTATTACAATAATATTGTAACTATATTATGTTTCCTAAAGTTGGTGGGGTGTTATGGTATGGCTAACTCCTGTTTCATTGGGGGGGTCTTTTGTAGGAATGGGTGAGTGGAGGAGGATTTTTTTTGTGTGCACATTTTGCTCTTGTTTTTGTTTCGTTGTTTTTTTTCAGATAAAAGTCAGAATATTAGGGTTTTTACTTTTCTTGTGCGTATGTTTGGGTTGGGCTGTTTGTTTTTGTGTCATGTATTTCAAATATGTGCCTATATACTCGTAAATTTACCACTTATTTATTTAGCATATACAGTAGCTAATGACTGTCAAGGTTGTGAAGTATTTTCTTGTTTTGTGTCTCTCTCCTCATAGTCAACACACGAGCCCTTGGAGGCTTACTAGGTTGTTCTTTCTTCATTCTCTCATGCTCAGAAACTTGCAGATTGCTTTTTTTTCTGCCTGTGTACCTTGTTGTGTTGCGTTTGTTGATCTGTTTTATCCAGTTTCTTTTCTTTTTTTTTTTGTATCCGTTCTTTTTTATTCTACGCATATGCTGTTACTTTAGAATGGATTAGTAATAAGAATACCATAAATAAAACAAAACATCTATTATTAATCTTTTTTTTCTTTCAAAAAGCGTTTTAGCAGTTTAATTTTTTTTTTTTTTACACAAGCTGTGTACACTGTAATATAGATGAGTGTTAAGAAGTCTCTAAATAGTATAGAACAATGTTATTATTTTTCTTTTTTGTTCTTGCCTTTATTGTACTTGTATCACCTATCACTATTCCCTGCAGGAAAGTTAAAACCTAGTAAGTGCTGCATCATCTCCAGAAAACGTGTTGCATTTTGAAACTGGATGTAAATTTTTTTTTTCTCTAACTTTATCATCAACGTAACATAACTTGAAAGAAGTGAAAAAGTTTTTCGTATTATATTATTGTTGGTTTGTACTTTGTGATCTGCCGAGAGGAATGCAGATTTTACATATTATGTGTTTTTGTGTGTGCGTGCGTGCGTGTGGGGCATCTGTACGAGATTGAAGTTCTTGGTTATATTTTACTTATATTCATAACTAAGCTTAATATGAAATCTGTGCAGTCTAAACACTGTAGAAAAAAAATGAAATAGACTCCGCAGAACAATAATAGTAGGCCTATGGTTCAGCTCAAGTTGTCCTTTTGATCAGTAATCATAACACAGAGATAAATAATTGTATTTATTTGTTGTAATTTTACTTTATCTAAATTCAACTTCTGAAACATAGAAAAACTCCTCGCTTTTTATTTTACTTGTTCCTAATATTGCACCTTTTTGTTTTTGGTTGTCAGAGCAGGGTAAAATGTGTGGGTTTAGAACAACTGATATCTGTCATCAGCACTCAAAAGTTATTATGATAATTCTGTCAGTGTATGATTAGCCAAGTATTCTCTTGACTAGAAACTTTTACCACTTGATATAAGAACGGATATGTTATGTTCTTTAACACAATAAAAGGTAATTTTTCTTAAATTAATATAAGACTAGTTACCCGTTCTGTAGACAGTAAAAGCTGATTCTCTGTGGACGTGACCATTTACAACCTCTGAAAACAATCTGAAATGCATAGAGACTATAGCAGAGGACACCAAACTTTGTGCAAAGTGGGATGGATAATTGAAAGAATGCAGAGCGTGGGCCGGATAATTGAGAGAACCCAGAATGCGGAACGAATATATCTATTATGAAAAACACAATACACTGAACAGGCTACAGTAGAAAAATATATGTTTGCTGAAAGTTATGAAGTCTTTATAAACACATCAAATTTTCACTGTAGTGTTCAATGAAATTGAAATGATAAAATCATTTGTTGACCAAGTCCTGAGCACGCTACAAGCTTATCTTCCAAGGGTTTTTTTTGGGGGGGGGGGGAGAATGGTGGCATGGCAGTGGATAAAGCGGGTTGGATCTGGGTTGCGGGCCATAGTTTAATGACTCCTGGACTATAGGAACTTTGGTTTATACTGCTTTTGGGACGAGCTTCGTTTTGTTCCCCATGCTACATTGCTTGCTGCAGAAAAGAAAAATAAAGCTTTCCTTCTCTATGCTCATAAGTTCTGGTCAGTGTCTGTGTTATGCTAGATGTGACCACAGTTACAGGAGTATCTAGCATAGGTATATATGTTTTATTCTTAATGCTAGCAGCTTCTCAATAGGGTTTTGGCAGTGATGGAAGTCATAGTGCGATTCCTATGTATACATGTTCCAACACGGTTGAGATGACATTGTTTTTATGTGCTGTCCACCTGTCTTTTTTACATGATTATTATATATTTATATAAATATAAAATCAATGTAGACCATAATGAAAAAACTAGCTTGTAGTAGGCTTTTCAAAATATGTTTACCTTTTCTACCTTTCGCCTAGAAGTTTGTCTGTTGCAGTCTTCATTGTTTATTGTTCTTTCCTTCCCCCTCCTCCTGCCTTTACCTCCAATCTCTCTTATCCCCTTTTCCGCCCTTTTGACCCCACAAACACATGTGCACGTGCACATTTGACTTTCCCTTACATAAATGTTCTTGCAATTTAAAGAAGGATGCCACATAATGTCCATAAAGATTGGCAAAACGTCTGTTGGTAATACTTTCTCAAAAGAGTTAGCTTTTTTTTGTTGTTGTTGTTGTTGTGTTTAAATGTTTGTGTATGATTGTTATTGTCAATGTGTAATGACCTGGCTATTACTACAGTTTGATCTGTTAATGAAGATATCTATTCCCTTAGGAGCCGCTTCGTAAACATTTTACGTAGAATTTTTGCAGCAATTTTTAAGTACAACATTCAACTGATGTAACATAATAATAATGTACCTGATTGTCAGTAGAAATTTGAATAACTATTTTGTATTCTTTTGTTGTTGTCATTATCACTTCATGTCCTTGTTTCTTGCTCAATCAGAATTGTTTCTCAACGTTGTCCTTGTGTCACAGCATGGCTCAAATTCGCCCTAGATGTTCTTCTCAATATTTCATGTCCTTTGGTTTGTCTTGCCTGAAGTCTGTGACCTTACCGAGTTGAAAGGGGCGTAAAGCTGCAATGAATCGCGGTGAAGTTAGAGAGTTGAGATAGATTGCTCAGTCTACTACCAGGTGGCTGGGTAGCTGTATTTGACATGTGCCTAGCAGACTTATGCCCACTACGGCTGGATCGGGCCGATCGCCCGACTCGATCGCCTGAAACTGAAAACAAACACGTTTGTTCTTGAACCATCGAGTCGAAGTATGTAAAATATTTGTGAAGATAAGGGTTTGATTAACAAGCAAATGAAAGAGTAATCTAAAACCTTGTTTCCTGTAGATAATATAGTGTTCCTTGTATAATTATGTCATTAAAGGTAGTTCAGAATCGAAAGTGCAGATGTGGTGAAAATGTAGATCAAACTTTACGGAATTAAAATGACAATGTTCCTGAAGAAATCATGAGAATGAGGACCTTTGTATTCGAACTATCAACCCAAAAGAACACGAGACTGATATCTGTACCAGCACCATTTGTTATTTACTCTTTTAAGTTTCCCTGTGCATGTCTAAAGTTCCCGTTTACGTATTTTCTCAGGTAGCATGTAACATTTTTATTCTAAATACATAGTAAAAATAACATATTCGTACATTTTTGAAGGTCTCAGTACACAAGCCTGTTTTTGTATCTGCAAATGCGTTTTCTGTTTTGCAGTTTTTCATCTCATGGACTTGCCAATGTTGCAGAAAGATTATGAACTTTCCAGACGGACTTGCGAATAATAATTAGAACTTAGCTCTAAAGTCAATTTGAGAGATCTTCTGCTGCAGTTCTAATTTGAATAGCTTGAATTTATTTAATGCAGAAAAGTGTGTGTGTAGGGTTTGGAGGGGGGTTACTTGGCTAATGCCCACCATCTTGACCCACCGTGTGTGTAGAATCTGGGGGTTTTGAAAGCTACTGTTGGGACGGTTAGGTCTACCTCAACCATTTACTCCTCTGCTTACAACGTAGTCTATTTTGTCTTTGGTAGTTCAAGCTTCCTGGCTTGTAGTTCTAGGAAGACCAATCAGATGGAGGCTGCTTTGTGTCGCATGCTTCAACTACAAGCCTCTCCAGCCTTCATGTTCTAAAGTGTTGTTTTTTTTTCAGTTTTTGTGGACGTAGATTTTAGACATTCTCTCAGTTATGCACTGGTACATAACAAAAGTTGTTGATTTTTTTTTTGTTCAAAATTATTGTACTGGCTGTGTTTTGTCACTGGTTTTGTTGACATTGTTGAAATGTTTTGAGTTTGTTTTCAATGCTATTGCAGTAAGTAAGGATCATTTTTGAAAATTTATTGTATGCATTGCTCAGTACTTTTTTGTGTGTGTGCTTTTAGCTCTATTTAGTTCTCTACTTTTTGTTAAGTAATAACAACAACAAAAATCAGAAGTAAATGAAAGTAAATACTTCAATGACTTGAGTCATTTCTTATGACACAAATATTAGATAGAAGTGCAAATGTTAAGGCTTTTTTAAAAAGTTCCTCAGTTCTCCTTACGTTTATACTAGATTCTGCATTCTTGCACTCATATTTTCACTTCTTTTCTCCCGTAAGCTAAAGGTCCTCGAAGAGGGTTTTCTCCCTTCATCTTTTTATGAATTAAAATACTAAAATTCTGATCTTTTATTGCTATTTCATTTTGGTGGTTTCTAATAGTTCAAATATCTTTAATAAGTTTGCTGTTTTGTTTTATCAGATATCAGAAAAAAAAAATTATTTATTTTATGTATGCATATTACTGAAATAACAGTGAAAATTTATATGATCTCTTTAGTTGGTCACTTCTGCATAACAAAATCCTTTTAACTACAATAATGTGTCTCTTTAGCCAAGAAATATGCCTGTTTCTCTTCTTATACAATGTATTTTTTCTGAATTTCTTGGATTTGTTATTCTATAGACCATGTCAACATTTTTGTCTGATTTAGTTCATAGATTCCATTGCGACTGTCTTTCTGGTGTATTTGTGAGCCGAATATGAAATGAATTGTTTTTCCTTTCAAAAGACTCAGATAGACTGTGTGAATGGTTTGGAGGTGGACTGGCACTGGTAGTTCCTTTTTCTTTACTCATCATCTGTCATTTCTGTCTGTCTTTCTTCCTTTTTCCTAGTGCCAAATGAACATCACTGTGTCGATATGCATCCCTCTACTCAGACTAAAACTCAATAGATTATCTTCATTTAGGAATAAGGCAAATAGCAATGAAACCTTTCTCTTTGAGGCTAGGTATGTTGAAAGGAGCATTTGACACAAGCCTTCATGTTAACAAATCACGTCTCTACATTTTCAACATCATACCAACTATTTAGTCGAATACACGTGGCAATAAAGTCTGTTTGAGTATCATGATGTGTCTTTGTGTGTCCTCAGGGTCGTACCCACAGGGCTGTTCCTCCTTTGGTTTCATCTCCCCGAACATTGTGGTGGAGGAGGCCGGCATCAAGGACGACAGTGGCATGCAGGACGTGCAGTACACAGAGGTCAGACTTATGTCTTCATCGTGTAGATTAACAAAGATTACGAAGTTGAAGTGCCCATTGATGGATGATATAAGGATATATCCTCATGCAGATGATAAGATATGAAGACAAATCTAAAGTGTGTATTTATTGTTAAGTAAGATTGAAATGCTTATTTATAATAGGATAAGGTGAAAAGATAGATTTTAATTGGATTTTTAGTTGTATAAAATCTAAAAATGTAAAGTTGAAGTACATTATGATTGCATTAAAAAATATGGTAAAGCCTATGTGAAATTTTTCTGGTTGTATAGATGAAATAGACAAAAAAGTATATCAATTGAAGTCTGTGTTTATGTTTGTGCAAGCTGTAAAGAAATAAATTTGAAGTTTTTATTATAGTTGCATTGGATAAAACCATGATTTGGAAGCTTGAAATTGTCACTGTATGGAATAAAAACAGTAAAGTGAAAATGCTTGTTTTAAATGCATGTTGTTGTGTATGGTCCTCAATCATGCACTCACATGACGTCACCAGCACTCTGTGGATCAGTCACCTCTTTCCAGTTCACCATCTCTGTTCTTAGAGAAACATTGCTGTCTGTTCAGTGTATACCACTGTCTTTCATATATTGACAGTCGTGCACAGATAACAGGAAAACGGAAATCATACAAACTTGTACAACTTGCCATTCCACAACTGATATTTATTTTTTAATTTATATATTGATTTACCCAAATTATGGATGTGTGAAACGCATTTGTCAATCCCCGACGTGTCTGAGTTAATCCGGGCCCCTCTGCATTTTTGTAGCCAATTGCCAGGTACTCATTTGCTGCTGGACAAATTGAAGAACAATAATTTTGTATATATATTTTTTTTTTTCACATTGGCAGGAAACTCTTGTAGACTTCCTGGAGAAAGGTGCAGAGTGCCTGGAGAAAGCTCAGCGTTATGAGGTGCTGGGTGATATCTATAAGCTGGTCATTCCCATCTACGAGAAGCTGCGGGACTTCCAGGTGACTGGTTCTGCAATCTGAGAGAGTTCTTATTCTGGGTTTTTTCTGCTGTGTTTTGGGGTTTTTTAGTTGTTGTTTTTTTATTATGAAAAAAGTTGATTTATCAGCCAGATGTGCTTTTTGATGTTTTAGCCATTTGGACTTTATATGTTATGATGTTATTGGAGGGTGCCACCTGTCCTCCATCTCTTGCCTTTTTCCTTGAGAGTACTGGACTGTCAGTTTTTCATGTTTATGTTTTTACTTGATCAAGTCAAACTTTTACCTCTTTCTTTTCCATTTGGTGGGGAATGGGTTAGGTTGCTTTAATTCTTCTATAGTTGTTTGTAATAACTTAATCACCTTTAACTTTTTCCTTTTGCTGGTACTGGTTGATGTCCTGGTGAGAAACACATTGTCTGCCTGCTGTGAGTTGAGTGGCTTGTAGGAGGGTCAAGCCATGGGCTCTGAGAGTGTCCTTGACAGTGTCAAATCAGCTGTTTATATGTGTTATGCCCCTATCGACACTGTTTCGATGATTAAGAACGACGCCACTTCATCACTGCATGTCAGGGCCATCCTGGACTTGGTGGGAAACAGGGTCCTAGCACACAGACGGATTTGTTTGATAAAAATAACTTCCTTATTTCTTTCTGGGCAGGTGTGGTTTGCTCCTTCTTCCTTATCAAACATCTATTATGATCTATCTATTGTCCTTTTCTCTCATTCCTTTTTTGTGTTGTTGTTGTCGTTGTTTGTTTGTTTGTTTGTTCGTTACCCTTTAGTAACACCTCTAATCTTCATCACTTATATGACCTATTTGTGTCGCAAATACCTTTCAACTTAGTAAAACGCAACTAAGATTCTGAAAGACTTTGACTTTGCCTAACAAAACAACTCTTTCTTTTCCCCCCCCTGTCAGAAACTGGAGAAGAGCTACCAGTACCTGTCCACAGCATATGGCAGTGTCATCGACGTAATGCGGTCGGGCAAGAGGCTGCTGGGAAAATACTACATGGTGGCTCTCTACGGTCAGGTGAGACAACTGCTAAAAAAACACTTAAATACTATCTTCTATTTTTGTGTGAAACTTGTGTGTGTGTCTGTGTCTGTTTGTCTGTCTGTCCGTCTGTCTGTCTGTCTGTCTGTATTTGCCTACCTACTATTTTACCACTGTGGATTGTTCACGGAATGTATTTTGGCTCCTGTGTTAAGATTTTGTTTTAGCAAACTTTTTCGCCACTCTCAGCATGTTGTACTTATGCTTTTCTTCCCTTCTTCTCTTTCAGACCTATTTTGAGGATGAGAAGGAATACATCTACAAAGAGCCAAAGGTCACGACCTTGACAGAGATACGTGAACGATTGTACAAAATATTCTGTGAGAAGTATGGGAGGGAAAATGTGCAAATGATCAACGACTCCAAAAAGGTTTGTGCACACATGTGCAAATTTGTTGTTTGTTTATAATCCTGATAACATTCTCTTGGACTGTAGAATGCATCTCTGTCCTAAGAAAAAGGCTTGAATCTCTCTGACCCTACTTTGCAGGATGAAAAACCCCCCAACCAATTATGAATCACCACCATTGTCATCAATATTGTCATCATCATCATCACCATCATCATCATCATATTCAAATCCCAAACAATTTTCTGTTTTCCTGAATGGTTTTACGCAATTAAACAGAGCTCAACACCGAAGAACCCAGCACACGACTGCATTTTCAAAACAAACCCAGACACCATAAACAAATTCCGAAACAACGAAAAACTCATCAAACCCTTCGGCCTCAGAGTCCTTGAGGACCTCAGAAACATACACTTTTCCAAACAAGACGTCCAACCATTTTTTTTGCCTGACCTCCCTCCGTGGCACCTCACCAAGGCAAAAGTAGACTTACAGCTGACCACACACGACAAAGCAAGCACAAACACCAAAACATTTAAAACAGAATACCAAAGACTTAAAGAAAAATACCCCGGTGCGGAGCTTATCTTCACAGATGGCTCCAAAAAAGACTGTGATGTGGGCACCGCAGCCCTATCTTCAAACAGTACACTCCAGAGGAGATTCCATCCTGAAGCCTCCATTTTCTCTGCAGAGGCCACTGCCATTGACATGGCACTGGACTTCGAAGAAAACTCTCCTACAAATCTTTCCGTATCCTTTCTGACTCTCTGTCTTGCATCACTTCACTTACAAACTACACGCACCTACGCCCAAAAATAGTTGGGCTACAACAAAAAATACATGCCTTGACTGAAACCGGGGAAAATATCGTGTTCGCATGGATACCTAGCCATGTAGGCATCCGAGGAAATGAGCAGGTAAATTACCTGGCGAAGGAATGCTTGTCCCTTCTGTTGGGATCAACGACGAACACTCTCCCACAGACTGACTTTAAAAATAAAGTAAAAAAGTACACCTCCAGTCTGTGGGAGACCCACTGGAAAAAACAAACGAATAATAAATTATTACAACATTAAACCCAAACTGGGACCGCGAAATCCTTCAGGCCTTTTCAGAAGAGACGAAGTAATTTTTACTGGATTACGCATCGGGCACACGACCCTGACACATAAGTAGGCCCTACCTCCTTCAGGGAGATGAGAAGCCATTCTGTGTCGGATGCGACACAGATTTTACCATTAGACACATTTTAACCGAATGTCTAGACTTCAGAGAGACCCGAAGAAAATATTTTAGATGCAAAAAATTGCAAGATCTGTTTTCCGTCGTTGTTCCCAACAGAATTTTAGATTTTATGAAGGCCATTGGCCTTTATGGGAAACTTTATAATGAAAAGAAAATTGTTAAAAAATTTGTGTTATCAAGGAAAGTTGTTTTAAATTGAAAATATATTTAGACAAAATTTTAATTTTTAACATTTTAAAATCTAATTATTGACCGGAGCCCAGCCGTACAGAGAACTGTTTCGAATGCAACCAACTTGTGTTTCGTGCGCTCATTGCTCATATGACCTTATGCTGTTGCGAGCACAGTAAAACCCCATACTAAACCAAAACTAAATTAACTGATTTGTTTTATTTTGAAGCATAACAATTGCTATCGTGCTGGTTCCTTTTCTATGTATCTCACAAATATCAAGTACTATATCAGGACACCAGGGTAAGAGATCAAGGGGAAGACTGCGTTCAATTTTGAGAAGAATCACAGATATTGATGTCCAGAAAAGTGGGAAGACATGGAATAACATCAAAAGGCTATCCCAGGATAGAGAAAGGTGGAAAGTGTTTGTCCGTTGCCTATACCCTGGTGCAGGGTGAGAAAGGCAATGATGATGATGATGTCGGGACTCAGGCCCCTCAAAAAAAAATTGTTTTGAATTACGAAATGCTCATTTTTCTTGTGGCACGGACGGACTTTGGTGTTGTGATTGGTTGAAAAATGATGTAGCTCACTCCAGTTTGTTTTTTTTAATGATGGGGGTTTAAATGTTTGTTTTAGCCATTCAATTCTGATAGGGTAAGTATTTTGGCAGTATGAAGGCAAGACAAGCTCGATCCTGCAGAAACAACAGGAAAGTTAAATGGTGGAAAGAGAAGACAAAGGAGGGAACAAACATCGTATGGTCGGCAGATAACACAGTTCTCTTAAACACCTGAACAGATTTGTCGAAGAGGTCATTTAAAAAAACTCAATCAAATTTTTCGTCACATTTGTCTTGAATTAGAAATGCCCTGCACTCATGACAGAAAACAACATGTCCATCGTTATTGGCAGTATCAGGTTCCGTGGGCCACCCAGGCTTCACACACACACACACACACACACACACACACACACACACTCACACACAGAATTGATACACAGTTCTGGTATTGAAACCCATCATCACACATTATGTGCAGGCTAATACGCATAAGGCACTAAAACTTCCCTGAATCCAGTCACTTGAGGGTGGATGCCGGGTTCTGGGGTGTGATCGAAGATAGAGTCTAAGCCGCTGCGTTGGGTCGTATGGTATTTGAATTATATTTGTATTTGTGCTTGTATAGTTATTTGAATGTTACTTTTCAATATGGCTTATGGTGGAATCGTATACTATGCATACAATATGATGTCCTTTTTCAGTCAATAATTGTTGTGTCTATGGATTTCAGATGGCCCCGAGTGAGCTTGACCCCAAGTTTGCGTACATCCAGGTTGTGTATGTGACCCCGTACTTCGACGATAAGGAGCTGGCGACGCGCGTGACAGACTTCGAGCGTAACAACAATGTCCGACGCTTCATGTACGAGCTGCCGTTCACTCGCTCAGGCAAGGAACACGGGAGTATAGAGGAGCAGCACAAGAGACGCTTCATCATAACTAGTAAGTGGCTTGGAGGAAAGATAGTGGTTAGTGGATGAGAGTCTTTGGGTCATTGATAGTTTGGCCCGTGGGTCAATAATAGAGGAGGGACTATGGGTCTGTTGATTAGGGTTCGTGGGTCAGTGGAAAATAGACCATGAGTCAGTGGGGGGAAGTGGCTCAAAGAAAAGTCTTGGTTGGGAAGGGAAGATATGATGCTTTTGGTTTAGTGACCCTACATTTGAAAGATCATGACCTTGACAGATACAAGTACAACTGTATTCTGTGAGAAGTGTGGGAAGAAAACTGTGCAAATGATCAACGATTCCGATTTGAAAAAGGTTTGTGCACACATGTGTAAATCGCGTGTTGTTTGTTAAACTCACTCACTACCAAAACCGCAACTGTTGCGGGTAAATTAGCTTTGACGCTGTGATACCACACCCACAACCCTCGCAGTTCGCACTTTGGAATTTTGTTCTCACGTTAAACCGCACTGTTTGCGGTAGTGGTTCGTCTTTTTCGTAGCCCATTCAATTATCTTTCATTAGAAAAAAAATGAAACCAAAATCGGATGAGCGCAAGTTGAGTTATTGATTTTTACAACAGGCACCATTAGAAGTGAATTTACTATTACCTTTCCCACAATGGTAGATCGCTTCTTTGACCGTTTTCGAACATTTGACGACGAAAGTGACTCAGAAACCGATGAATTGGCCGAAGATTGTTATGATGAACTTTGTTGGGAAATTTGCAAAAAAGAGTACGGTTTAGTAGGGCCCCCAAGACCTAAATCTAGGGTTGCAGTAGTGGGGAAGGGCGTGAGTAAGAAAGGCAAAGGGAGCGCAGTTTTTGACCAATTTTTGAAAACTTGGAAAAAAGTAACGACAAAACAGAGCTGTAATTTCATCAGAGCAATCTTCATTTTTATTATGTTCAAAAACAATGTTCCTTATTTCAAGTCTCTATGTTGCTTAGCAAAAGCACAGTGATTTTTTTAAAATTACCCTTAAAATGGCTGGTACACAGGGAATAGCGACCCCGGAAATGGCTATTAGTAGTGAGTGAGTTAAACCAACACTGTGAGCTCTCTCTGGAGGCAGCAGTTAGGGGGACGAAAATTATTGACAGAGAAACAGACATTTTAAAAATGTGTCTGTGCCTGACAAAAGGGTCCAAGTGTGTGTGTATGTGTGTGTGGAGGGGGGGGGGGGGTTTATTTGATAGTTTATTGCATATTTGCACAGGGTGACCTTTCCTTATAAAATAGTATAGGTTGGACATATACTTTTTCTCTTGGGTTAAACATAAAACATTTTGTTTCATTTGGTTGAGAATATTTGATGTAAGATAATTGAGTGAAGCTGACATAAAATGGTCGAAAAGGTGATATCCTAAGAAATCGCTAATGTCCCACTATATGTGAGGCATTGTGGGGAAACGAGGGGCTCGTCAAAGTAATGAAATGGCCGGGGGCGGCAAGGCATTATTATCACTTTTAATGTTCATTTTAAACACATTTCTGTGTGGACTTTACTGAAACACGTAAAAGAAAGCAAGAGAAATGTAAATTTGTAAATGTGCTATTTTCAAGAACACTCAAATGCCCAATATATCAGCGCTCCACTTCTGCCTTTAACTACCTTGACTGTTAGCAGAAGCCCATGAATCAGGAACTCAGGGGAAGTAGTACAGTCAGGGTCAGGACCTCGGGGTTCAAAAGGTTAACGGAATAGACGTTTTCACTATTGTAACTTTCATGAAACATTTCGCCCCCTCAGCGACTCACTCCTTCCCCTACGTCAAGAAAAGAATTGAGGTGCAAGAGGGAGGACGCAAGGAAATAGTGTTGACCCCTATAGAAGTGGCCATCGATGAGATGCAGGTCAAGGTCAGTGACCTCCGAGAGGTCATCAACAACCCAGTTCCCGACATGAAGCGGCTGCAGCTCAAGTTGCAGGGAGGAGTCAGTGCACAGGTCAGTTGTGTGTTTTTGGTTTGTTAGTTGTTTTCAATCTGCTTTTATATTTTGGAAGATTTGTTTTGGGTTTGTTTGGGTTTGTATTTTTTAGAATAATTTTGAAAATTAATTTTTGGGTTTGTTTTTGGATTTTTTGTGTTTATATATTTTGGAACATTTATTTTGACTTTCTTTAAAAAAATCTGTTTGTATGTTTTTGAAGATTTTCTTCTTTTTTTTTTTTTTTTTGGATTTCTAGAAATGTTTAATTAGTTTCTGTATTTCGGAACATTTATTTTGGGTCTGTTTATTTCTTTTAATCAATTTTTATATTTAGGAAGATTTGTTTTGGGTTTAAATATGTTGTGGATAAAGTAGTATATTTTGTACAGCAGCATGGCTAAAGAAGTGTTTTGTAAAGCAGTATGGATAAAGAAGTATGTTTTTTACAAAGGAGTAGGTAAAGAAGTATGTATTGCATAGCACTGTGGATAAAGAAGTATGTTTTGTATTGCACTGTGGATAAAGAAGTATGTTTTGTATAAAGAAGTGTGTTTTGTATAACGAAGTGGATAAAGAAGTTTGTTTTGTATACAGGTAAACGCAGGGCCCCTGGCATATGCTGAAGCTTTTCTGAACCCAGAGAAGATTTCTAAGTACCCCATTGATCAGAGCGATCGCCTGAAGGCTGTGTTCAGGTGAGTCCTTGTTTGCTGTGTGAGTTTGTGTCAAAGAGAAATAAAGAAGAAAAGAACTTTTTATTTTGGGGAAATTTTGGGTATGTGTCCATAGTTTTTTAAAATAACTTATGCATGTATATGAATTTTTAATTTGGATGTCAGTTTTTTATTCTCTTTTGTTATGTTCTGTACTATTGCTTTCTTGTCTTTGTAGAACTGAGTTTTGTGTGCGGATTACGGCGTCACTTTTCTCCTGATTCTATGTCTTTAAATTAGTGTGACTCAGCAGCCCGATGGAACTCCCCTGCTCGGGGTCAGGGGGTTAAAAGCCCTGAAGGGATTTACCGATGTCTGTTAGGAAGTTCACATTTTTCTCAACTTTTGAAACGATATAACTTATTCCCCCTCCAACACAGCAAACCAAAAACGCTGATGTACTAAAAGCTCAGTGTCTTGAGATTTATTCTGGGTTGGAATTATTAATTTCTGTGCCTTAGTTTTCGTTCTAGACATATGTTTGTAGAATACCCAATTTGTCCTATTTTTAGTTACATACTTATGAATAAAAGATTATTTATTTAGAAACAGCTCGATAGATCTCTCCAAAATCTGTTTTCTCTTAAACTGACTACGAATATCATGTTTTTTACCATGAGAAATCTTAAATGTGCGCAGATAAAACTAATCAGGTTATCAGATCAAAAAGATAGGCATCTGTATTTTTTGACAAAATACACCCAGCATTGGCTTTTGCTTTACCATTAGATAAACAAGAGGAAGGTACTCTGCATTTGTTCATAAAGTATGCTGTGTCTGTGGCAGCCTGCCTACTACTAAAAAGATATGCAATTTTTCAAAAACACACAAGCTGTGTAAATGCATAAGTAGAAATAAACTTCTTGTAGGATTATAAATTGTGACAGCTAATACATTCAATATTCATTCTTAGTTATTGTGTCTGAAATGTGCACGGGCACTTATGAATGTTAAGAAATCAGAACATTGTCAGTTTTTGCAAATAGTCATAGAAACGGAAACATTAGCTGCAAAAGTCTGATGCTGATTCAGTGTCATTGCAAAGCTATAAATTATTCTGAAAACAAATCCAGTTTCTACAAGTTACCCCTGTTCTTCAGTCAACTTACAAAACCTAGACTAAGCTTTGAAAAATAAGGAATTTCTGGAGTGTAACAGATACTGTTCATATGTTTTGTTGTTGATGTATTCTGGCAATAAAATCGATTTGTACTTCTTCGAAGAAAGATCACAGCGTAAATTTTATAAACTTTCAAGAAAATGTACGGATATTCACAATTGTATTTGACACTTAAAGTTGTATGTGAAGGCATTACTTCTTTGCGAATTGTTGGCCAGACGGATAAAATTGCAAAATTACAGCTTTCTATCATCTGTGCAGATACAATCTTTACTGGGTATATCCATCAATGTTATGTTGTTCATGTTCCAAAAGTCGACGATTTTTGTCAAGCCATTTTTTTTAATACTTTTTTTTTTTTCATTTATACTTGTCCCAAAAATGTCACAATTTAGCACTGGCGACCAGCGTTTCTAACAGAATAACCAGACACGTTACAATGTCCGTTCTTTTTTGAGTTTCGAGAGCAGAAATGAATGCTTTGGGTGCATGATATGATAATTACCATAATTACATAAATACACCTAAAACTTGAAGTTGAAAAGTACCAAAAATTAAGTCAGCCCTGCCAGAGTAGCGACAGGGAGCTGACTTCCGTGCCCCCAACCCTCGCTGTAACTAGAACTCTGCTGCTGATGCAGCATGAGATCAATAGAGTTGTCCTTGTCTCATTGACACTTAATTGGCAATATTGTGTTGATTGTGCCTTTAAACAAATACAGTCAAACCTTCTGTAATGGCCACCTGTACAAATGACCTCATCCCAACTCCGCGTGTTTTCTCTGTTTTCTTAGTTATAATGACACTGTTTAAGAAGGCTATCTGTTTAACACAATTCAAATACAGTTGAACCTGCTCAAATGACCACCTGTCGAAGACAATCCCCTGTACAAAGGACCATTTCCCACTACCCCCCCATTTGTTTTTATTTGTTTGTTGTTGTTGTTTTGGGGGTTTTTTGGAGGGGTGTTGTTTTTATACTTTGGAATGACATAATGACAGTACCCAAGAGGACCACCTCTCTAAGTTGACCAACAGTGGATGGTTGTCTTGGACAGATTCGACTGTACTCTGACTTTCTTATGTACCACCTGTAGGGCCTATAAAATAACCTCTTTTTTTCTTCGACGATGGGTGGTCATCTTGGACAAGTCCGACTAAACTCTAACCTTCTTTCGTCTTATCTTCTGCACATATCAGAGAGTTTGTGACTACTTGTAAGGACGCCCTGGATCTGAACGCTAAGCTGATCACCACGGAGCAGAAGGAGTACCACGAGTCACTCAAGCAAGGCTTCATGGAGATTGCCGAGAGACTCTCCATCTTACTGGGAGAAAAAGTAAGACTTTTTTGTCTTTTGTTTGTTTGGTTAGTTTTTTAAAAACTTTTCTCTTTCGAAATAAGTGTCCCATCTTGACCATGGAGCAGAGATGTTAGCTCTTTTGTGGATCAGCAGCATCTTCTGTTCTTTTCACTAGTCGCTTTGTTCTTTTTAAGTCCTGGTAATTATTAAAAAAGTAATTAAAAAGACGGAAAATAATTTTCATATTTAAAAGTAGAGGGCAAGAGTAAAGACTTATGGTTTCAAGCAGAGTTACATAACTGACCAAAATAATTATTTTTGTATGGTAAGGTTACTCAATACATCAGGGTGTAGGATTTATCAGAAGTGACTAAGTAAAACAAGGGAGAAGTGTTGTAAGAAACAGAGGGAGAGACCAAAACAAAGAGAGTGAGAATTTTTCTTTTGGAATGAGGTCTGAGGAATGTTTCAAATAAATTTTGCAAATATATATGTGTGCTTTGTGCTTTAGTTTATGTTCTTTTTTTATCTTTTTTTTTTAAATTTGAAAAGAATTTATTTAGATCAGTTTTTCAGAGGAGAGAGTTCAATTGTAAAAGTATTGTTAAGACAGGTTGGGGGGGGGGTTGTATGTCAAATATTCAGTTACAAGTTTCTTGGAAGCGGATTCGTCACAGAAGGAGAGAGAAAAATTTTAGGGGGGGGGGGGGGAGCAGTGCTAGAAAGGAAATTGTTTACCAAGTTTAGTTTTATATATTCATGTACTCGTTACTTTTTTTTTTTAAGCTATGCATGTGTAAGAGTAGATGACAGAATTACTTCTTTGACTCTGTGTGTGTTTATTTGGTCTTTTTGGCCTGTTTTGTACTTTAAGTTCACCGGTCACCTCTAAGTAAGTCGTGTCTGCTGTTTCAGTTTCTTGTCATAGTGACAGCACTTGTTGCGACTGCGATTATTGCATGTCATTGTGGTTATTTTGTGACAGCTTTTTAAATTGCTTACACTTACACTATCTTCATGAATATTTTCCAGACATGTTTTTACGGGTATCACTTTTCAGACATTTTTAGAATCCCTGAAGTATGATATGCTCCTTTTTTTTTTGTTTCACAAAGGATGGTTTTGGTCTCATTTTTTGGTATATAATAGTATTTTGCTCATTTTTTAAGTACTGCTGTTAAGATAAGAAGAATTTGTAGGCTTCTAAGTTGAGAGTGGTGGGGGCGGGGGGTATTTTCGATAGTCAAGTTGGAGAGAACTTGTGAACGGTAGTTAGGAGGGGGGGAGTAGCAGGTTCAGATTGTCAAGATGGAGGGGAACTTGGTGACTTCGTTCCCAATGACTCTGTCATCAAAAAGTTATGTTATCTTGCCTGTGTTTCTTTCCTGGTTTGATTATTTTTCCCTTTGCTAAAATCCTCTGTTCCCGCCTGGCTATGACCATGTGTCTCTAGGTAGTGCTTTTGGATTTGAAGACGAATCGACAAGGTAAGATCGCAGACCTCCCTGCAGGTAGCCACAGCGTCTGCCTTTGTTGTTTCTCGTATATATATATCTGTTCAATATTTCATAGATTTACTCTTTTATGAGCTTCTTGTAGTGTCAGGTAATGCTACGATTGCTGCTAGTTGGGAGTTTTGTTGTAGATAATTAATGTGTTCAAATAAGATAGGGATCTCAAACTTGAAGCCTGCGGATCAATTGAGGCCCGCAGAAAGATATTTTGCGCCCCCTACTTGATATCAAAGTTAAATCTTAATTTGGCCATCACATTTTTCTCACAAGCACCTTGCTTTTTATTTCGTTTTCTAGAAGCTGATGTTCTGAAAAATCATTCTTGTTTTGAACTGCTATTGGAAAAGATTGAGAAGATAAGATAGTTTTTTAAAGAAAAAAATACTTGAAACCTTTTCTCATTGACTACCTAATGCGGTCCAGGCTCACACAGACTCTACCTCCAGTGGCCCACAGGTAATTTGAGTTTGAGACCCCTGAAATAAGATTTTTCTTTCAACTGGGTGGCCCCTCGAAAAATGTATGCACGCTTTGTATGTTCATCTGGATGTCCAGTGATATAGACAGTCATTTGCTATTTATTTTTTCTATTCGCACATTTTTTTTCTTCTCATTAATGAAAGCACAGTTCCTATATTTGAAAACAGACTTTTGCCGAGCACATAACTCACTATTCTTTCTTACATGCTACAGACATCATTTTAGAATGTACAGATATTTTGAATGATGAATAGAAGTAGACTTCTATCTATAGTTTTGACTGCTCTTTCTGTACAAGTACAAAGGTGCAACACTGTCCTCTGCGTAGGGCCTATACTCAGTTGCACTAAGGCTGTTGCTGAATAATAGTGCACACTGCACGCAGCCAATCGGGTTCTATCGAATTGAGTAGAGGCCTTGGTCGGGGGGGGGGGGTGCAAAAGCTACCATTTTGGCACATTAGGACTGATTCAGATCAAGACCTTGAATAATAAACAAGTTTGATTTTGAAGGCCATGGTCAAATTTAGTCGAACTGGGACGAATTTAGGACAGCTACTTTCCTGTGCACCAGTTCCTTTCTGTCTTCTGTTGAGGTTTTTTGTTTGTTTTGTTTTCTTTCTCCTAAGCTCCTAAAATAAGGGTTACAATGTTGATACACAATACAAATGTCTCTGCCACAATACAAATGTCTCTGCCACAATACAAATGAACAGTTTAACTCTTTGTCGACGTAGCAGACATACGCCCGATCAGCAGCAGACCAAAGACAAACATTGTTGCTCATTTCAAACCTTTATACACAAATCAAAAACACGAGTTTGGAATTTTTGATAGCATGCATATCGTTGCCAGTCTATTTAAGTTTCAGATAAAGGAAAAAGAACTGAAATATCAGTATGAATATGGAAGTTATGTCTTGTTTTTTATTTAAAGTAACCCAAAACAACACGTCTTCAAACATATGCAGAATGTGCGTCTTCAGTGAGTTAATATATTCGTGTGTTGATAGAGTCGGCTTCACAGAGCTGGAAATTCCATTTTTTTAAAATCAACTTGACAAGTGTCCTCTCGCACTATACAAATGAAGTTAGATAATATTTATTATTTGTGACTATTGTCCATCCTAAAACTCCCTTGCTATATATTCTCTTCCAGATGTAACTTAATGGACTCTGTATTGATTAACATGTAAAGTCTGTATGCACTTTTTTGAGCACCCTTTTCTATTACAAAGGTTCTATAATTGGGTTAACATTGGACACGTCTATGTGTAGTTGCTTGGTAGATATTGTCAACGTGTGTCACTACAGCTTTTCTGTGAAGAAGAAGGGGGTGGTACTTCTTTGTTGACATTCATTCATATTACTTTTCTTCACCCCATAGTGTAGTCACCACGCCCGTATAACGAAACGTTCTAGAGGTGAACAACCGCTATTGTTATTTATAGTATGAAGCCGAACCTGTCCAAGACGACCATACAGTGTCGAGGAAGAATGTAGTCACCTTAGACAGGTGGTCCTCTTGAACAGTGCCATCATAATTAAGAAAGAAAAATGCAAAAGGGGGGGGGGGCGAGGTGGAATAGAAGTGGTCGGTTCCACGGGTGGTTGTCTTGGACAGGTGGGCGTTAGAGCAGGTCTGACTGTAGTTTTGCTTTATAGATGTGTGATGGTTATTGCTTCTGTTGCGTGGTGCTCCGTGACTATAGTTTGGAGAAATCTGCCAGGATGTGGATTCTTCGAGAATTTCTCCCGAAAACTGGCTGTAGTCTCATGTTAGCATGTTAACTGGACCATTTGAAAGTAAAAACATGAATGAAAGTATTGTCATTGTTTTACTTTTTTTTAAAGAAACAAACACCCCCCCCCAAAAAAAAAACACAAAAAAAAACAACGCACAACATAATGTATTTACTTTTCTTTTCTTTTCCCCCTTTTTCCTCTTGTTGTAACATCCTCCATTCAGCAACTCTTTCTTTACACTCAATGTGTTTGTTGTTGTTGTTGTTGTTTTCTCCTGTTGTTGTTGGTTGTTGTTGTTGTTGTTGGTTGTTGTTGTTGTTGTTGCTTCCACTAATCAGCGCACCACTTTGGGAGAGGGGGAAAGGCACCTCTATCTGTGCAAGTTTAAGCGGTTTTTGGGGGGGTTGTTGTTGTTGTTGTTTTGGGGGTTGTTGTTCTTTGTTTCACAAAGGGCGACTTAGGTCTCTTTTTTATTTGGTGTACATTATTATTATTATTATTATTATTATTATTATTATTATTATTATTATTATTATTATTTGTTGTTGTTGTTGTTGTTGTTTCATGTCAGTCTCAAGTGTAACTCTCTCTGGTGTAAACCTACGTCTGATCTAGTTGGATTCGAGGGACACACTGGCAGGTCCAGTTAGTTTTTTCTTTCCCTCTATGTTTCTGTACTTAGACAAAAGATTCTCTACCTTTGTTGTTTATTGGCTCCATGGATTTCTTACCACCCCCTACCCCCCCCCCTCAAAGTGAATAGACCTGTCCCATCTTGTTTGCTGTTGTGATTATGTCTTCTTTGTTAGATGTTAAATCTATCTCCGTCATTTATGTATTTGGTCGTGTTTGTAAACCTATGTGGTGGTCGCTTTTTCTTTATTTTATGGACGCTGAAGAAAAAAAGGTGAAAGGTGTGTGTGGGGGGGGGTACGGCCCGAAACGTTGTGGGAGTCGTTTTATTGCCGGTGTACACTAATGAGATTCTTGTCCCATTCAGCACGATCCAATCTACTCCACTTGTACAGCGTCTTAATGATGATATAAAAGATAGTATATTAAGAAACAAACAAACAAAACGAAAAATTTTAAGCGGACAGACTGCGGGCGTTCACGGCTTTTTAAAATATGAATGCTCTAAATTGTGTCGATGGGGGCTATTAGAAAAATATTATATTTAACCCTATCCGTACGCCCTGGGGTCATTTTGTACACCCGGGGTTGTATTCTTCACATTTTAGAGTACTCCTAGTACGAAGATCTCTTTGAAACTTTGAGTATTTCTCAAAAAAATCATTTTGACAGACTGCTATGCAAAGTGTACGGATTGGATTAACCAGTAAGCTTCCTCTTTAGAAGTGGTGGCACAGAGTTCCCCACGTCGTATGGATACGATAGTAAAACACGACGTACGGATAGGGTTAAATCTCGATCGTAGACTGTATATATTATTAACGTGCCAGTTTGCTTGTTTGGTTCTCCCTCTCCCCACCCCAAAACTCCTAGCTCCACGGCAGGATCACCCGACAAATCAGCATGCTGGATTTCTTTGCGTCCTGTCACATGGACAACCCGGCTTCGTGACGTGACACATGACCCCGACCCTTTGACCTTTATAGGCAATGTCTCACGTGTCTGTGTGTTGTTTGCTTATACAACTGTATATAATGCGTGCGCGTGACACACGTTGATTTTTTTGTTTTGCCCTTGTGGATTTTTGTGTGTTTACCTTTGAGTTGTGACCATTGACGTGTTGAAATATTATTATCCTAAATTGTGTACGTTTACGTCATTCCATTTCACGATGGAGCGCAGCGCACGATTTGACTCAGTTTCGAGCCAATTTGATGAAGGGCAGGAGGGGGGGGGGGTGTGTCGCATGCAGTCGACTATACCAGGGGAAAGTCTTAAGTGGTGTTTTGCCTTTGATTGGGCCGTCCATGGTGCGCACGCAGTAAATTTTTAAAACTAATTTTTATTCTTTGAGCCAAGAGCAGCGACCATGACAGTGCACGGTTTAGGATAAGGTCGCTTTTTTTAAGCACAAGGGGGCTATCCCGAAAAATGCTGTTTTGAGAAAATCGAAGGTAAAGTTTTTGGATCCGTATTCAGCTCCTTTATAAGACAAGGGAGGTTTTCTCTATAACCGAACAAATATACACACCAATAAAACCAAACTTCTCCTATAGGTAGGGCAATGCCCGCTTTTGGGGAAGGTCCATATTTCTGGAAACCCCCGAAATCTGGGTTTGCCAGCTTGTCTTTAAAAGCGACCATAATATAATTCATGTCTGTGGTTGTAGCTTGTTGCGTGAAGACTGTTCTCCTTAACCCTGACACTCTTTCTCACATTGTCTTTGGATAACTTTGTGTGTTGACAACATAACAAAAAATGACCCCCCAAAAAAATAAAGCGGTAAAAGTAAACTTGAGCCCTCCATTCGGAACTTACTCGACCAGATGCTCACATCCTGGGTCTGAAGTACATTTTGGGTCGCTGTGACGGCATGTGAGGAGAAACCTTTGACTTATTTCTAGAGAGGGGGAGGGGGGGTTACCTTACTTTTATCAACATAAGCTATAGAATACCTGCACTTTGAATTGTCAAAAAACAAGGGTTACTTTACTTTTACCAATAATCTTTTACTTTCACTCCCATACACAGATGCACTGCTTTGGGGGTCAAACTGCAGTATTTTTTCGGTGCAGATCACACATATATAGCCACTAAAACTGTTGCAAATCAAGTATTTTCAAGAAAATTTCAAACCTAACTGCAAAACATCAAATTATGGGTAAAAATAAAAAGCCCTGTAACCCCCCCCCCCCCCCAGATTTTTTTTCGCTTGGGGGATTATTGGGGGAATTGGGGGGGGGGGGGGGGGGCCAATTGGTGTAAAGCCCGGAAATTATTTGGCCAAGTGTGATAAAGTGCGATTGAAAACCATCAAATATTTCAAAAAGTATTAATTTGCAACGGAAATTCGTGTTTAACGCATCAATGTGTTGTAGAAAATGGACATCTAGATCTAGTCGCTGAGTGTGAGACGGGAGGGGAAGTAAAAGAATACTCCTTTACCAACATAATACGCTTTAGAATACCTGCACTTTGAATTGACAAAAACCATAAAAATACATTGTATCTATTATTTCCCGAGCACCTTCTGACTTTTAATTTACAATAAAATTTCACGATTTAACTGACCTAACTGACGTTCGTGGTTTTCTGGTTAGTCTCTTTTAGGGGGCTCTGGTTAGGGGGCTCTCGTGACCTGGAGGTTAAGGTGTTGGCCTCTCATTCAAAGGTCCCGTGTTCGAATCCGGGTAGCGACCGAAAAATTTTCTTCTCTAAAATGGTCTCCTTTCACCTCCATTCCTGTTCTCTAGCAATGTTCTGTCGCCTGCTTTCGTCTCCTCTTTCTGCCCCCACCCCCTCACCTCCTTTGCCCCCCTTCCTCTGGGCTCCTGACTCTTCCTGTTGCCTTTCTACTGCTACTCCTTGGCTCCTTCTTACTGCTGTCTTTCAGCCACACCCCTGACCTACTGGTAGGAAAGATCTGCATCTAACCTTCTTGGACAAGACCGAAAAATCTCGGAGGGCCATGTGCAAGTTGCGCACGTTAAAGATCCCTTGGTGGTCTAAAATTGATAAGAGTAGGATTCGGCCGCCACCCGGGCAAAATTCAAAATTTCCTACCAACTGAAAATATTAGATGTGTCCCGCGCGCGAATATGACCTTATGCAGTTGCGAGCACCGTAAAACACTTACCAAAAACAAAACAAAAAGTGTCTTTTACAATGCACGCGAAAGACGTGTGTTCATCGATTCCCCGGGAAATCTATTTTAATTTTTATCGAGTACAGTCGAAACTGGCCACGGCAACACCACCCATTGAGGAGGAGAAAAGTGGTTATAGTAAACAGGTGGTCCACTTGGACAATGTCAAAATACACGTATAATAATTTAATTTTTTAAGCAAGAAGGGGGGGGGGGCGTCTGTGCAAGTCAGGTGATCGGGGGAGCAGGTTCGACTGTGATCTCCTCAGTCTGTATGCTGGGATGATGCAAATGTCGCATCTCCCTCGATTCTTAATTTTTCCAGTTAAGCCTTGCTTGACAGGCAAGGTGGAGGTGATCAAAACTGCGTCAACAGGGGTACAGAATATTCTCAACCATTACATAATAGTCCATTAATTGATAAACATACCAGGATCGTGGGTGGTTGGCGGGTGCTCTGGTGTGGTTTGTTACTTCTTTCCTATCAAACATTCTATCGTCTTTATCTCCCCTCCTTTTTTGGTGTTTATTACTCTCTTGCAACACCTCTAATCTCCGGCACTTATATGACCTTACTGTGCCGTAAAACACACTAAAACAAACGTACCAGGATCGAGGGAAAGATAGACATGCTCTGAGAAAGTAAACTACATGTATATTATTACAAATAATCGTGTAACAACCGCTTTTTCTCCTATTTTTTTTTTTCGCCAACCGTGGCGAAACGAACGCTCTCACGTGGTCAGTTTAGTTATCGTCTTCTGTGTCTTGAATTTGTAAGCTCCGGGCACACTAGGATAATTTCCCATCGTCACCTGATTGATAGTCCCCCCCCC
>NW_004797731.1:116385-133134 GCF_000002075.1 Aplysia californica | reverse complement strand
TCTCTCTCTCTCTCTCTCTATCTATCTATCTCTATCTCTCGCGCATCTTCCCCCACCCCTTCTGTCCCTGAAAATAATTTAAAGTATAATGTTCAAATGTCTTGGTTGCTCTGAATTGTTTTATATGCCTGATATCTTTCTTGATGATATTCCTACTTTGTGGAATTCCCTAATGTTATGGCTGTTAAGTCTAACACAACTTTTCAGTTAAGAACTTTCTATTATTGCACATAATTTGTTTTGGGTTCTTTTAAACTTTAGATTTTTTTCCCCTTTTGCTCTCAAAATTTCCAACAAGTCTTTGATGAAGCCATCACTGCAGTACAGGAGTTTTTATTTCTTCTTTTTAAATTTTTTTTAATGATTAACACTCCTCCCACACAAACACACTCTGTCACCTGTGCTTTTTTCTACTTAAACTAAAGAAAAGTGACATTTCGAGTAATTTCTTTTTTGACTCACTTTGAAATTTGTTTGCTTGTGCAGTCACAGTGCGTAAATCCAATTGTTTTTCATACAATTTTAAAGTTGACATATTAAACATTTTCTGCTAACTTTTTAAAAATAGCCTTTGAGTTTAAACCAGTTCTCAAAATTATTTCTTTTTTTTCTTCAAAACTGCACAGAAATAATCTTTGTTTGTGTTTTCTTTGATTGACTGTTTATGTTTGTATGTTATGTTGAATTTTTAAGTTTCTTTTAAGATCATAAAAATAAAAGGTATAATGATAATAATAATATGATATTAACAATAGTAATATAACGATCACATCTATAATGCCCTCTTATAGATGGCTCTAGGATTAACTGCTAACAATGCTATTGTAAGGATAATATGACAGTACAAGTTCTATTTTTGTGAAAAAGATTGAAATCAAAGTAGCAGATGATTAGAGGGCATTATTGGTAGGTCCTTCTTTCCCATTCCTTTCCCTGTATTTTTCCCTGTCTCTGTCTGTCTTGTTATTTCACAGGCACTAAATGACGATTGTGACGTTATTGTGCTTCTCAATACTCAAGCTGAAAATGACGTCATCCGTTATCCGTGTAAATGGCAAGACTAATATTGAGACGTTAGCCACAGAGATGTGAATTTTTTGTGCATGTATATTTGTCACTTAAAGTACAACTCCCTGTTTTTGAGCTAGCGTCTTGGACGATTCACTCACTGAGGTGATAACCCATCTAGAATCAGCATCCTGCAACATTTCTTGATTTCAAAGATACTGATTTTACGGATAAATCCGGAAACCTGGATTTCTAGAATTATCCGGATATTTGCACGACTATGTACAAAAATAATCTTGATACAAGACGTATTTGACAAATATGTATTTTATATAATATGATCTCTAAATTTTGACTTCCCATGTGCACGTTTCCATTAGGTTGGAAAAGTTCATGTTATTTTTTTTCATAGCCAGTTAACACCTCTGTGATGTTGTTAGAGTTCTTTGCACACCTGGCCCCCTGTAGTTCCTCAGTTTTGCTTGGTTTCATTTTTCAGCTCCCCCCCCCCCCTTAAGAACCAGTTTATTGACTGTTGCTCTTCCACCCCTGCTTCATGACTTATTGACATCCCCAGTGGTTGAACCCCTTCTCTTCCCTGCTGGCCTCTTGGGCTTGTTTGTTGTATTACAATAAGCAGGCCTTTCAGGGAAAAGGTTAACTAACGCCATATTGTCTTTCCAGAAAGTTCTAACTCATTGTTCATCAATTCTCTTTTACAGATAGTGCCGCTTGATTGGCTGCACTCACAACAGCGGCAGTCGATGACCTTCATTGGTGCCACCACCTCGACTTCCAGCACCGCGTGAGGAGAGGACGATGAAACGAACATTGCATTGTGGGATGCTGAAAGATCGTTGATGCTGTTTTGTCAGCCGGTTATCTGGATTTTGATCACATGGAGATTCACCCTGCTTCTTGTTTTTTGGGTTGATTTTTTTAACGAGTCCCAGAGGTAGACTGCCCAACTGATGTTAAATCCCATTAAAGCACTTTTGAAAAGATGATGTAAATCAATGACGGTTGTTTGGAAAGATTAGTGATGGATATTGTCTTTGAGATGCTGTTTTTGGCGGTACATGTCAACGAGTTATCAAGATGACAGAGGGCTGATGTTGGTTGCTATGGTGATGTGGATTTATAATACAACAGTCTTCATCCTTGCCCCACCCAAGTCCCTGAATGTCAATGTCTACAGATGTAGACGTCCTCCTGCCTTTGTCCTGCTACTTCTATGGTGCTTGGAAACAGATTTTTTTTAATGTGACTTATCCATGGTTGTTCTGCTGATTGTGGAAAATGTATTTAAGTGTGCTAAATCTTTGTTAAATGGAAGAAACTGAGCTGTTCTGCTTGTGAACGTTTGTGTTGTGGTCTCTGGTGGATTGTGAATATTTGTACAGAGAAGAAAATGTGCTGTTAGGATGTAAAACCCTTTTGCCTGTAGTGACATTGTATAGCCTATATTTGCACAGGTTCACTTTTAGTTTAGATTTTTGCGTACTTACACACTCCTGAACTTGTTCCCTTGTGTTCACACATACACATATACATCTATGCTGTTGTGCAAACAAATACACATACTCATGAACATACATGTGCTCTGGAAATTCTTTGGAACACATAACATGTATGCACAAGTTTATATAAGGGTCTGTGCTTTGTGAGTGTGTGTGTGTGTGCGTGTGTGTATGTACTTGCATGAGATCGTGTTTGATCAGTTAGGCTGTTCATTATTAATTCTGTTCTCTCTTTCAAATTAAATGTTTTCTCTTGAACCGTTTGGTTTTGATATATATTATATAGTGTATAAATAACACATAAAACCACAGCTGAAAATCATCCTGTTATTCCCCATTTAAAAACAGTTTTGATGTTATCCTAAGCTTTTTATGTTTGATTAAACTAACCTGAAATGTGGAGTGTAATCTGTTATATATGCAATGTTGATCTGGTGCCTATTCATTTCCTCGCATGCCACGTTACTCCAGAGCTTCATATCCAGTATAAGCTGGAGATTGTAATATAAGGTCATAATAATATCCTCATTTGTTATTGGTTTAGAAAATAGTGACTAGTGACTGACTCTAAATAGTATTCCCTATGTCTGATGTAGGCACCCTCACATTCTACTGTCCGTTATTTACTCAACATAATAGGATTAGAGCAGGGGTATGCAACAGGTGTCCCATATGCCACATAACCCAGCCCACCAGTCCTGTCAGTGTGACCCTTGCTAGACATTTTCATATTTATAACTCAATATACTATTTGTATTGGGGGGTTTTAATTACACTTGTTTAAAGATGACTACCCCTTTTGTTGTTCCCGTGTTTGAATGTGGCCCGCCAATGACAAACGTTGCACACCTCTGGAGCAGATCAATGAAAAATAACGGAAGCCCATCGCCTACACCTCCAAGTTGTGTTTCTAGATCATTTACTTTGTTTGTGTGGCTTGTTTTGTTGCTGTTGTTACTGGAACAGAGTAGTTGATTAGTATTTCTTTGTTTTCTTTTTGTTTTAAAATCTTATTTTGATTTTTTTTCCTTTTTAAAAAAATCTTTTGAAATAAGGGTCAGAAACCAAGTGATGTACTGTCTTCTGTTTCGCTGAAATATAACTTAGGATCGCCTTTCAGTGAACTGACTGCCCTTACCCCCTTCTTCGTCTTTCCCTTCCCTCCCATGAAGAGTCCTTTGAGGTTATAAGTTCATTAGATGTTGGATAATCTGACTGCGTACATCAGTCTGGAGTCTACTCAATGAACAAAAACTTACCTGTTATATTCTGTTGTGTTGGCATTCTATTTTGATTCCGTGAGGTGTTAACAAGTGCTATGGTATGGTATAGTTTGCTCCTCCTTTCTTATATTCACCTTCCTAGTTAATATGACCTATTTGTGTTGAAGTGACGTAAAACTTTTTCTAAAACTAAAAACCTAAAACTGTTTTGTTTCCTCTGTGGGCTAAACTTTGCTGATCTCTTGGCAGCATTCCAACAAAAAGATTTGTTCAGTATTTTCTTTTGTCACTGTCTTTGTCTCTTTGATGTAATTAAAATTTTGATAATTGAGTTAGACTTCTGTTGCTGCATTATTTTCTCTTTTTCTGTGATATAGATAGCACAATTTTGATTTTAATGGTTTGAATAAATTTGTTTGTGTAGATTTTAATATAAAGCATAGAACAAATAACAGTCGAAATTGTCCTAGACAGCGACCCATAGTCAAGGAGACCAGTGGTTATCTTTAATGGGTGGATGTCTTGGACGTTGTCAATATAATATAAAAGCAATGTAATTTGGGGGAATATGAGAAGCGGTTCTTTCTACTGGTGATTGTCTTGGACAGGTGGCCGTTAAAGCAGGTTTGACTGTTTGTATAAACCAAATATTAATATATGACAAACACCTCTCATCTTGCCTTCAGATTTTTTTTTTATTTGCCACTTTTGTCACTCATTAAAAATGTACTTTTGTTCATTTTTTTAAAAATTGTACATATAATGTAGCTTATTATTACCTTTATTACTTTTATAGTCCAACCTGGATAAGCTAGGGAAAATATATTCTTTCCTCTATGGAAATTGAGTCCTGATTGGTCTGAAAAGTGACAGAGGAAGTATTTGCAGTGTACATTTTTGCATGTTATGTTTCTTGCCAACGGTCTGTTTCCGAATTTTAAGGAACTTGCATGTGTGTGGGCATGTGTGCAAGTCAGTCTTTTTCCCTTGTGTGATTGTATGTACAAATGTACATAATACTCTCTCCTGCATGTGTTAATGAAGAGCATAACATTTTTATGACTGTTTCTGTTCATCAGATGAGTTTTGAGTGATGTATTACTATTTTGATTGCTTTTGTTTTTCAAGTGTGCATTGAATGCTTGGCTCTTGTGTTATTACATTTGTTTGTGGAATGTGTGGTCGAAAACATGGCTCTGCTATGATTGCTTTTACTTGTGACTTTGGTCGTGTGAACATTTTGTACTTAATCTCTGGCACAGCATTGTTGCACAGTCAGTGTATCACCATCGTTTCTTGTGCCATTTAAGTGAACAGTCAGGTTTGCATGACAATGATGGTCGTGTGCGAAAGGGCGGGTGGTTGGAAAATGCCCATCAAGTCATAGCAATAGTCCTTATTCCTCTCTAGTTGCTTCCTCTTTCATAGCTTTCCCATTGTGTCAATGTACTTGTGTTAACTCAAACATGAGATGACGTGCTCCTTTTCGCTTTTTTTGTTTTTGTACATGGAACTTCTCACTTCATTCCATTTTTTACCTCGTTCTGTACTGCTCTCACCCTTTACCCTTTCTTCTTATATCTTGTTTCTAATATGAAGCTTCTAGGTACATATGACACTATGCTGTCGACAAATGTTTGTCCTGAATCTCAAAATTATTTTTTTTCAGTTAGTGACTGTCATTGTCTATTGGAATATAATGTGTGTATGTGTATGGTTACAAGTGTGTGTGTATTTAGTAAAAATAGCTCATCACTCTTTGTACTCTACTCATAGACTGTGGATTTTCCATGGCTTGATAGTGGACTTTAGCTTTTACGTTTTGAATGTTTACCAGGAAGCTGAGAATGTTTCAGTGTGTTGTAGGGTTTAATGGGGCAATGATGTATTGTAAAGCGCATAGAACCTTTTGTTATATAGCACATGTCTGCTATTTAATGCAATTTGTTATTATGATTATTATTATTTCAAAGATGTACCCGCTGGCTCGGGTATGGGTTCCCCGGTACCAAATCATTAATAATTCAGTTACAGAGGCACTAGCTGTCGCTGACTGGCGTCTGTGGTGTAGCAGTTAGGGGCTTCAACATTGCATGCAAGAGATCTAAGCTCGATTCCTGAGTGGGGAGAATTTTTATCAAGTATCCTGGTCTTTCTGCTAGGATATTGTTTCCATCACAGCCAGGGTTGGCTCTGACAGACAAGATCAAAGCTCACCTCCTAAAGGATCTAAACTTTGTCATTGTGGGTGTAAAATACTTACATTTTAAAAAATCGTCTCTCTAAACTACGGTATCATTGTTAAGATACTGTTTTACATTGGTTTGTCATCTCCATTGTACCAGACTAGGATTCTGATGGATGTTATGAGCTGGGTTTAGGTGGACGTTTGGGGTACAGACTGTTCTTTTTGAGTGTGTTTATCCTCGTCCTTGGTAGTGTCGATCTGAGCAAATAATCTTTTATTTCTTTGTTTTTTATGTTGCTTCCCTGAACTTTTTTTTTTTTAACTCAGCAAAATCTCAAACCTCTGTCACAGTAAATCTGCTTGTTTTGCCCTGCCCCGTAAAAATAACAGGCATACGTTTCATTTTGTTTTTTTAGAGGATGTATTGTTAGCATTTTGTACCCTACTGGGCACAAATTTGTCTCCTATCTCCACTGTGAAGGTTTACAGAAGATAAGTTTTTTTTGGTGCCAAAACTGGTCCTCAATCAACCAACTGGTGCAAAAGAGATCTCTTGACAAAAGATATTTTTTAAAGTTACTGGGATTTATAAAGTGAAGATAAGCAAGTGGCACGCCCACCAGCGATGGAGTTTCTTCCCCTGTTGATGGGGCAACAAACAGTTTTTTTATATTCTCAACCCTCTTCAGGTTTAAGACACAACAGATCAGTAGATGTTGGTGGGTGGTTGAAGGGTGCTCTGGTGTGGTGTGCCCCTTCTTTCGTATTAAACATCCATTGTCCTTTTTTCCCCTCCTTTTCTTTGTATGTTACTCTCTAGTAACACCTCTAATCTTTGGCACTTGTGTGACTTTTTTGTATTGCAAGTGCCGTAAAACTCTAGCAACATTGACAATAGTTAATTCCTTGTGGAGGAGAATAAATAAGAGTCTGACGGACTAGCACACATTGTGAGGCATAAGGAACACAGGGCCTGAATTTTTATTTATTTGATCAAATTAAAGTTTTTGTATTATTATTTCATGTGCCAAATACGTGTATAGTGTACAGTATATTTTGAGTTTTGTTTGAATATCAGGATGGGGAGGTGGGGGGGGGGCGAAGTGTAGGGAGGGAGTGTACTCTCCAATGTACTTGAGTTATTTGAATGACTCTGTGTCTGGAAAGAAGAAGGCCTGTAGTGTGTTTTAATATATACATACCTGTAAATGTCTGTGCCCATCATGATTTAATTGTGGGTAGTGTATTTTTTTTTTTTTACATTATGTGTGGAGGAGATTTTTTTTTTACAGTCTTGGAGTTGTCTTTGTCTCTCTCTCTCTCTCTCTCAATCTTTGCCCTATATGACTTAATGTGGTTTACAAGACTTTGACACAATTATTTAAGTACTTTTAGTTTCAGAACTGTTCGAGCAATTCTGCCGCCCCAAGGCATAGTGACATATTATATTCTTACAAAAATAGTTTTTTTTAGTTTTATTGATTTGTTACATACCAGCATCTGTGGTATAGTGAGTAGGTGCTTTGCCATAGCACACAGGAGACCCTGAGTTTGATTCCTGAAGGGAGAAAATTTTTTTTATCAAGTGTCTCTGTCTTTCTGCTTGGCTGTTTCATCCCTTTCATCCTGGGTTAGCCCTGACAGGCAGGCTTGAAGCCTTCCTCCTAAATGATCTAAAATAGTGTTGATGGGGGGCGTAAAACACCTACATTTTTTTATTTATGATTTGTAACACTGTCTTGCCCTTATCTTTTTTTTTTTCAAAGGCAGGGCAATGTATCGACTTTAGAAAAAGTAGTTTTCAAAGTAGTAAAACTATGAGAGTCTAATCTCAATACCATCATCAATGTTAGTAGCAACAGAGTGATGTATCTGCATTTCCCCAGAACCATGTTTAAAAGCTTTCTTATCTTTAAACTGGCTAAGCATCCAAATTTATTTGCTTTTTCTTTCAAAATCATAAATGACAGAATATTTTGCATTTGGAAGCTGTCTAACATGCTGGATCCATCTCATAAGCGTTACATCTTTGCTTACTTTTCAGAACCATTTTCCCTTGTTTTTGGGTAATCTAATAGCCCATTTCTTTTCACGGTACTGTAGGTTTTTTTCAAAATCACAGAGAGGTCAAATTGAGGTCTGTGTTGGAGGTGGGTGGGTAGTTTGCCGTCGCACGTAGGAGACCCGAGTTGGATTCCAGAATAAGGAGAATTTTTTTAGTCTCTATGTCATTCTGCTAGAATATTGTAACCCTCTCAGACTGGGGTGGCCCTGACAGGCAGGCTCTGCCTCCTAACTGATCTAAATTGTGTCAGTGGGGCATAAAAACACTTACATAAAAGGAACAGAGAACAGAGAAACAGTACCTCGAGTTTCACGTATTTTTACTTCCCCGTGCCCATGAAACAGCATTGTCATGAACAGATTGTGATCATTTTAAGGTCCCAGTGTCTCCTATATATAGGATTGACAGATATAAAACAAGATCTCTACTCATATCCACTTGCAGTTTCATCTGTCGAGTCTTTCTTCTGTCTTTCTCTATTCTGCAATTAAAATTTTTTCAACTTCTATGTCCATTGTTCCCCACTGTGTCTTTCCCATTTTATCCAAAGAAAACTCAATTTTTGTGTGCTTTGAGGAATTTTTTAATTCATTTTTTTTCTTCTTTTTTTGAAAGTCATATTTTACTTATCTTTCTCTGAGCTTTGCTTTGTCTTGGTTTAGTTTATCATATGAAGCAGTCTCTCAATACTAGTTGTGCACCTTCACAAGTGGAAATGAAACTTTTAAAGGCTCAAAATGTAACAAAATCTTCTCTTCCAGAAATGGTTTCACTGGTCATAACAGAAGCCACAGATCATCTTAATCCTTCTGCCTCTTTTTTCTCTTTATGAAACATTCTCGTCTGCAGATACATTGGTCATCATCAGAGATTCTCGGACGAACTGTTTTAATTATTATTACACAGTTTAAATTCCACTTTATCTGGAGATAGTTGAAATATAAGGGTGCTATTGAAAAGTTGCAATCGTAGCTAATTCACTATTTGAAAAAAAAAATGGATGCATGTATTTGAATTTATGTGTTTTATCATCCAGAACAATTGATCACAGCCATACAGAATGTATATTCCCCATTCTCTGACCTTCCCGTATCCTTTGCTTTTCTATTTCTTTCTTCCATTTCACCATCAGTTTTATGAATTTCATTTTAAAAGTTGTACCAGGGTTTAATAACAGAATGAGAAAATGATCACATGACACTAGTACTTCAGATCTAACACTTATACCTTAAAGGTTAGGGGAAGTTTGCAGACATGTATATATATAATATGTATGCCCACATATGCATGTATATTATTATGATGCACAGTCAAATTATAAATGAAATGTGTGGGCAGATAGGCTTTCCCTTTTTCTTTTTTGTGCCAATATTTTTGGTCAAACATGTATTCTTACAGGCCAATGTTAAAAGATTGCAATGATCATGTCCCCTTATTATAATATTTTTGTGACCCCAAAATTATATTTATATCAATATTATTTATGTATATATCTGATGTGATAGCCCCCTTGAAGCATTAGCTGGAATTTTTTGTGTGTATTATTGTCATTATACAGGTATGTGCCAAACCCTACTGTCATTGTTGTTACACCCTCTTATCATAATCGTTCTTGGTTCTACCTGTTCTGGAAACACGATGTTGGTAGATAAAGGCCACTATGGTTTCGCATTGATTCATTTCCCTATCTTTCTAAATTTCTCTTTTGTTCTTACTTTTTCACTACTCACTATCGACAAATATGCTTCCGACACTATTCTCTTTCTATTTCTGGGGTCTTGTATTTCAAACAAGAAAATGGGGGAGAAAATGAAATAAAAATGAAAAGATGACGACTGTGTCATAATCCGTGTTAAGGCGTTGTCAGTTGTTAAGTAAAACCTTTAGAAAAAATGACAAACAGAGACGTTAAGCATGAAATATGAGTATAATCAGTTCTACAAAAGTAAGCAGATCAGCTACTTCATGTAAGACCCCGCCATACACTATTTTAAAAAGTGACGCCTGACAAAAGTCTTGCACTGATCAGTGGAGATCTTCTCTCTCAATCCAGCTAGTATGGTATAATGGTTAGGCTCCTCGCCAATGCACACAGACTGCTAAGTTCAGTTCTTGTGTGGGGAAGTTTTTATCAGGCATCTCCATCTATTTCACTCTTCCACTCAGCCGAAGTTGGCCCCGAAAGGCAGATTGGAAACAGTCCACGTCCTAAATAATCTTAAATGTGCTGATGTAAGCCTTCTACGATACAAAGATCCCTTAAACCCTTGGTAGATCTTCTCTTTTTAACTGCCCTTACTCTGTGGGACCTCCTTGTAACCACCTCTTGACTCTTATCTATTACTTCATTCGCTGGTCACTGCGCTACTGAACAAAGAGAGGTATGTATTGATCAAATTCTCCTTAGTCACTTAGTCCAAGTCTGGATGGTTGGAAGGCGCTGTGACTACCAGCAGGTCCTATCTCTTTACTTTTCACGTGTTGCTTCTGTCCGCATGTCCTTACTTTTTCCTTGCGGTTAATGACAGTTGTTGTGTAGAAATTAATGATTCTCTTTACTCAGACAAACAAACAAACAAATAACTTACAAATCTCGGCTATGTCCTTCAATGTGTAGCAGAAATACAAACATACAATCCGGTCTCTTAGGTTTTTGTATGTTACTCTCTAGTACTCCTTTAATTTTCGGCACTTACATGACCTATTTGTGTTGCAAGTATCGTAAAACTCTTACTCAACCTCAAAACTGTCACAGTGGGAGAAAGAAAAACTGAATTTTGAAATACATGTATTTTCTTTTGCTTGTGTGTTTGTACGGAGAAAGTGTTGCTGATGTCTGTGACCTAAAAAAATTTCCCCACAAGTTTAATATTTTTCGGGGGAGGGGATGGATGGTCTGAAAGAAATGTGCTATATTCAGGGGCTCTTTGCAATAGTCATATTTTCTGTGCATAGATCTACCAGTGCACGTGTACATTTTTATTATTGATAATTTCGTTTCATCTTGTGAAATACACATGTCTGCGCTTGTTCTTCAAAATAGTCATAATTTTATTGCTATGTGGAATTCGTTCACAGTAATTTATAGCCTTACTTTTCAAAAGGAGGGAGACCTTGCTTCCTCAAATGTGACTAGTATATCTTTCATACAATCATCTTTGTGGGTGGTTTGCAGTTGCTCTAGTATGGTTTGCTCCTTCTTTCCTATCTCACTTCTATCGTCCATATCTCTCCTCCTTCTTTTATTCGTTTGTTACTTACTATCTAGTGACGCCTCTCGTCTTCAGCGATTAATTGACCTGATGGTGTTGCAAATGCCGTATAACTCTTTCCAAAAACTAACACAGTCATTGTTTGTCAAGTCATTTGAATGGAAATACTTTGTCGTTATTGCAAGAGAAATGTTCAACTCTGTCTAGTCTAATCCGGGCTAGGGAAATGTTCAATTTAGTTTAATCTTGGCAAGAAAAATTCTCAACTTTGTCTAATCCTCCAGCTTCACATGGTCAGCAGAAAAGGTTAAAATTTCTCATTTTTTCTACAACAGGGATGACATTGTCTTTATATGAATCCTTGTTCTTTATTGTATGGCATGCCGTTCTGGTTCTCAATGGTTTAACGAATACTTTTGGGGGTTGTTGGCGGGTACTTTGATGTGGTGTGCTCTTTCTTCTTCTTATCATTGCTATTATTGTTGTTATAATCCATTCCTGTCAGAATGTAGCCGTTGTTCAGGTCACTTGTGGGTGGTTGGCAGGTGCTCTCTCTTTCTCTCTCTCTCTCTCTTTCTCTCTCTCTCTCTCTCTCTCCCCCCTCTCCCTCTATCTCTCCCTCCCACCCCCCCTCTCTCTCTCTCTCTCTCTCTCTCTCTCTCTCTCTCTCTCTCTCTCTCTCTCTCTCTCTCTCCCCCCCTCCCTCTCCCTCCCCCCTTCTCTCTCTCTCTCTCTCTCTCTCTCTCTCTCTCTCTCTCTCTCTCTCTCTCTCTCTCTCTTGCTCCCCCCCCCCCTTCCATCTCCCTCCCTCTTCCTTTCTATTTTTGTGTCTTATTTGTCGGAACATACTTTTTCAATCTTCGATGAGAAAAATGTTGCTGTCGTCTTAACTATTATTATTACCTCTTCTTGGAGCTGTGTCACCGTAATTTTGCTTCAGACTTCTTGATGTGCCTGTTATCACAAACATAGACAGAAAATATTTTGATTCGAATAATGTATGAAGCTGTCTTGCCTTCCGGTTTTGTTTTATGCTGTCTGTCATTGAAAAGTAACAAAAGTTCCAAAATTTTTTTGGATGACTTTAAAATGTCACAATTATTTCCTGTGATCATTGAGAAACGACACAATAAAGCATAATTCAACTGTGTATCGCCCATGGTCTGCACTCATGCATGGATAATCTATTATTGTTCTGTTGCTTCTTATTAAATGTAATATGTACACTATATATATATATTATTCTAATTGTTTTTGGGGGTTGTTTTTTTATGCAGTTAACCTCGATTAAACGATGTTGCTCTCATGCCTTAACTTGCACATCACAAGCATAACCTGCCTTTTCTTTTTAGAATGCAACAATCGTTTTTGTCTTTGTAGCTTGCCTTCATATATATAACATTAAAATATTTTTTAGTTAGAAGTTAAAATCTCATTCCTGCATGAATTTAAGTCAATTTAGTGCATTATGTTACAGTATGAATATATAATGACTGCTTTTTTTTTCTTGTTGGGATTAAAAAGAATGAAAATAATTCACAGCCGTTCCATCCTTGCACAGCCACTGTATGTGTGAGTGTTTTTTTAATACAGGATCACAAAGTAACTATTTTTGTTCATTTGAATGGTTACTGGCAAGATACATGGTATTTATATGATGGAATAAACCGTTTTTCATGTACTCTTTTGGCAGATTTGACGTCTTTATTTTTCTCATTAAATGTTGTTTCTGTTTGTTGTCTTATGTATTGTTGTGACTTCGCTGGCTGCTTTACATTGTCTTCATGGATAAGTGTGTGTGTGGGTGTGGGTGGGTCGGTGTGATAGGATTGGGGGGGGGGACTGTGTAGCCTGCTTTAGAATGTTTTAGATAAAAACATTTTGTGGTAGTATAGATTATGATTCACAAGTTTAATAAATCGTGGCACAATTTTCAAGAAACCAGGGCAGCCAGCCCTTTCGACACAGGGGATATTTTATTTTTTTAATTAATTTTTTTTTTTGAGTGGGAGGAGGCGAGTTCTTGACGCTGCCTGTGATAGCCTACTCAGAATGAGAATGAGTGGGATACAAAACATATCAACAGATAGACGGTAGGTTAGATGATAAAATGACTTGCCCATTCACAAATTAGAGTTTTACTTTATATTTATTGAGATGTTTTACAGTACTTTTGTAACACACAGGTCATACAAGTGCCGGATATCACTGGTGTTATGGAGATTGGGGGGGGGGGCTCTTGTGGTCTAGAGATTAAGGTGTTCGCCTCTCATTCCATAGGTCCCCAGTTCGAATCTGGATAACAACGGAAATTTTCCTCTCTAAAATGTTCTCCTTTCACATCCTTTCCAGTTCTCTAACATTGTTCTATCGTCTCCTTTCGTCTCCACTTTCTGCCCCCACCCCGCGCCTCCTTTGCCCCCTTCCTCTCGGCTCCTGACTCTTTCTGCAGCCTTTCTACTGCTGCTCTTTAGCTCCTCCTTACTGCTATCTTTAAGCCACACCCCTGATCTTATGATAGGTAAAATCTACACCTGGCCTTCTCGGATAAGGGCGAAAAAATCTCGGAGGTCGCGTGGGCTAGCTGCGTACGTTAAATATCCCTTGGTAGTCCAAAATCGATAAGAGTTGTCTTCGGCCGCTACCCAGGCAAAATTCCAAATTTCCTTCCAACTGAAAATGCTTCATGCATCCCGGGCGCTCATAATGACCTTATGCAGTTGCGAGTGTCCTAATAAACACTTATTAAAAATATACATACATATCTGTCTGCCCCGCTCAATATCAGTCATAAGACGCAGTGTGCCATTATCAGCTACGAGGCTCGAAAGACAAAAAAGTGACTTTCCATGAAATTTTTTTTTTTTTTTAGATATATTGAAAGTTTGATGTCTTCTGCTTCATTTAAGATAAAAATGAACAACTATAATCGACTATAAATATTTTATTTTGATTCATTTTAGAGGTGTGTGTGGGTTGTTGTGAGCTTGGGGGACGAGATAAAGGACTTTGGACCTTGCTAATGTGTATAGTAGCTTTATTGTAGCTGTGATATTATTTTTAGAACCATCCAACGTCATTCATTCGCAACCATTTTTAGATTTTGACCCATTTTCGAGCATGAGAATGGTCTGAAATGTAGAAAACTTTGATTGGTAAAACGGAGTAAAAACGGTATCTTCTAGCGATCACTACAAGCTTGTTTACGCAAACAGCTGACTGTTTGGGCGTGCCCTGCTATTGTCTGTTGATCTTTCAGTTCTACACTTGGATTGACTCACAGAATTCTACACTATGTGTAGAATTCTGTGGATTGACTTTAAAAATTCGTTGTTATTGTGTTATAGTGCTTTTATAAGATTGATTTACCTCCCTCTAGATCTCTCAGAGCGGACTCCTCACCAAGAGGCCAGCACCGTGGTCTATGTGCATGTGTGTTGGTGTGTGTGTATGTGCGCGCGCGTGTGTGTGTGTGTGTGTGCGCGCGCGCTCGTGTGTTTACGGTGCTATTGCAAACCACAGAATTCTACACTTCTGTGTTGCAAACGTATAATTAAGTAACGTAAGCACGGCACGTAAGCCGACTCGTGGCCATCCGAGCGCGTGGTTTGGGTAAAATGGGGGTAATTCGGATCTCTGTTTCTTTGCTATTAATTTTGCTATAAAACTCCAAATGCTGAACACTTTGAAAAACTTCAGATTTTTTTCGTTACAATAATGTAGGTTGTTTGTATATCCGAGTCTTTGGAGCTGGAAAATCGCCGTAAAAAGAGAAGCCCCTCGCGGTCGGAATGCGAGGTCGGCCGGTTAAAAATGGACACACATGCATTCTTTGCAGAGAGATTGATGATTAAATACTGTCTTTTCATTGGCGGAGAACCATTCCGCTTTGAGCGTCGTTTGGATAGAAAACCTTGAAAAAAGGCATGTAAGTTTTCAAAGATCATTATTTAACACGACATGTGTAAAATGCCGGCTAAAAAGGGAACCAATAAAAAGAACAGTTCTTTTTCTTTTAGAATAAAGTCATCGACTTGGAATTATTTTGCATCCTTCCGCAAAACTACAGCGAGCACTCGGTATACTACAGTATTGAGCCGGCTCGGTCGCCGCGAGGGCTGGTGCAACGCCGGTGAAATATAGACAGGTCATTGTGTTTGAGGCTATAAAATACTGATTTGTAATGATCTCACAGTCTAGAAAAAAAAGGCTTCATAATAATATTTCTTTCTTATAATGATTGTACTCTGTTACTGTAGAGATGTTTGGTGCACTCGGTACTCTTTTATTATCTATCAAACGTGGGGTTGCTGCTAGTTAGCGACTTCAGCAATATTGTGTTTAATTGAAACAGCTGCCATTCTCTTAAACACTGACTGAGAGGAAAAAGTATGGTACCAAAATTCTCAGGAGACATAGGCCTTTAATATGAAACAGATGAATTCGATATGCAGCGACTTTGAAAATTTAGTGTCTGGTACCAATACAGTGGGTGTCGCATTCAACGAGGTAGCCAGGACCGGCTTGTTGTCCTCGTTGGATCCGACCTCTCGTTGAACGTGACTAAGGCTAAAGAAAAGAAAGGAGACAAGTTATTATATTACACGATGTACCAATACCAGTAATTATAACAGTTGTTTCCTCTGATGACGAAAATCCCAAACACCATCAGTGTGCGCGTGTTTGAGCTGTGTTCTGACCGTCATTTCTGCATTTTTAAAAAAATAATTCCGGAACCCTTCTCGTGTGGAAACATACCCATTCAAATCTAGGCCTAGATCTACATAAAGTGAAGGCGGAAGCTTGGATTTTCTTATCACGGGAAGAAAAGAAAATTGAAAAAAAATGCAGGTCTCGATCTATACCTACCCATCCAGAGTTCATCCAGCTTCACAAAGCCTGCATCCTACATCGCGTTCCCACCCCACCCACCCCCTCGCATCCCTACCGTAGGCTAACCCTCGCCCATCCTCTTGACTTTGGGGCCCATATTATTACGAGGCACATTAGATCTAGCAATCGAGGACGGGCCTTGTGCTTCACGTGAGATGGAGAGAATGGAGAAAAATTCTTCGCTTTTGGGCCCGCTAATTACTTTTTTTTGTTGGTTATCGCGACCTCGTTGAAAGCGACTTCGGTCTGTTTGCAACCTCGTTGGAGCCGACGTATATTTACAAAGAGATATAGAGGAAAAAATATGGGATTATGGATTGCCTTGTTGGAGCCGACTTCTCGTTGAATGCGGCACCCACTGTAGTATAATGCTAATATTTTGTTGCATTTGACGTGAAGTCCATTCTCATGAAAATTCTGTTTTGTCCATAAGTTTTTTCTCTGTAAATGAATAGTTTTCTACTTCTGTATGTTACCTTGTAGTAGCATAGCGAAGATAAATGCCAGATATCAAGTCTCTATCTCAATTGTAAGACCCCAATTGCTATGGAAACATGTTGCTACACTTCGGAGGCCATTTTCTCCTTTTAGTGTTTCCTCACCTTGCACAATTAAAAGTTCTGTATTTTCGTCAAATATG
>NW_004797731.1:113840-116190 GCF_000002075.1 Aplysia californica | reverse complement strand
TATTTTTTAAAAATAATACTTTATTTTTATGTAGAGAGAGAACCATATTATTGTACTTTGATTGTACCATGTTACATTCCGATGTGATAATGTTGCACTTGACAAGTTGATCTCTCTGCAGAGGGGAAAACTGGGACACTAGTGGGGTAAAGTGGTACACTGTGTCCCTATTCTCCTTGCCATGGGTAGACACCAAGTTTGATTCTGCATTTTCTTTATGAGATAGTGCTCAGCCTGTCCAATATGAGTATCTAAGACAGTTGGTATATGACTAAATAAAAACATACCTCCATCTGAAGTTCCTCACTTTCGATGCAGACAGACAGGAACTAGTGTTGAAAAAAAAAGTTGCGAAACTAGGGGGTCTGTGGAACTTGAAAACGGAAATAAGAAGCTGAGGGGATGGAAAAGCAATCAAAAGGTTTAGTGATAAGTAGTAGGATATAGTATGTGTGAGCCATCATGGTGAAATCGGGCGCACGTCAAATCAATTTAAGTAAAGAAACCGGCCATTTTCTGGCATTTTGGACATATTTTGTCGAATGTTCTTTTTTTTTTGTCTCAACATTTTTTTTTAAGATTCAAAAGCACTTATCTGTATGGATTTTACTGGGAAACGTTGATCTAAAGAACAAAAAATATATATTTGAAAGTTCCAAAGACATTCAAGCTTTGTTAGTTACCAAACTTTGGCGACCATAATTGTCTCGTTAGTTTTACTTCTGACACCAGGCGACCCCCAATGACAAATATCCAAAAGATAACTGGACAGGCTTTAAGATAATACTATTAACATTATGCTAAAAAAAATGACATGTGCTTGATTCCTCCGCACCAGAACACTAATTATTCATTACGGTACGGTCAATTTTTTGTCCACAAAAATTTACTAGCATTAAAAAAAGGTACCACCAGACTGTAAACCCTCTCTGGTACCACCCAACATGTTTGATAGGTTCGTCTTTCCTGTAGGAAAATAAAGATTCTTTCGAAAACTAATTTGAAATATAAAGTATTTGATAAATGAATCAAGTTGAAAGGATTGTTTTTCAGCAGAAAGTTTTTTTTTCGAGAACAGAGTTTGACAACAAGGGTAACATCCAAAAGCCACACATCAGCACGCAGCAATCCATTTCCTGCACATAGGGTACACAAGTCTTGCTGCAAAAAGTAGTTTCAGTCATTGTTGAGGGCTTACTGCAGTTGGGGGGGGGGTGGTTCTGAGGCCGCGATTTATGTCACGAGCAACAAAATTAATCCTGTCCCTTAGGTGCTCAATTGGTGAAATGATAGGCTATGGATCCATTACAGTGACATTATTCTGGATTTTTGGGATCGAAGGTTAATAATTCCGGGTGGACTGCACGGTGTACGGGCGCATTGTCATGGTGGTATGTAATGGGCTGATTGTGTAGTTGAAGACATGGCAGACAGTGCTCATGGGGTCTTCTGTACACTTTTATACTCTCATCGTGGCGTTCAAATTGGAATTGAGAATCGTCCAAGAAGGTGACAGTGTCCCAATGTCCTTGAAGGTCCACCAGCGGTGTAGCTGTGACCAGTGTATCCTAGCCTGACGGACGGTTTTTCAGTTGTTAACGCAGTCTATGTGTAGGCATCCTAACTTCTATGTTGAATTTCCTCAGTCTGCGACGAACAGTATGTCGCTGACAAGTAAAAGTCCAGAAAATTGCCTTGAGTTTTGATCAGTTGTCCTGAAACGATTTCTCAGGTTCACTGTCCTCACCTGTCGGCCTTGAGCTGGCATTGTTACCCTTGAGCCGCCAGTTCTGGGTCGGTCTTGATAAGGTCAAGTCACAACGTGGTCTACCGTTATCTCAGTGTGCTGACGGGTCCTTCTGCTCACGTTGTTTGTCCTCGCAACAGCAGCGAGTTGACAATGCCGATGGCTTAATTTTTTCTGATTTTGAGTTAAAGGTACCTCTTTTTTTGTGTGACAATAATTAAATTAATGTTGATGTGGTTTTATATAATACAGTCCTAAACTACATTAAAAAAAAAAAATTTAATTTTAATCCGCCTCGTGGTCGGGGGAAAATCCGAATTTTCTGGGGGGTTACGCGTGGGTGTTGTGGTCACTAGATCTCGATCTAGCTGAAGAATCGAAATGTTATTCTTATGACAAGGCTAACTTTCAGAGTACTAAACTGGTTATGTGAAAGATGAAGCGTAAAGACTCATTTAAGAAACTAGATTTTATACACAATCAAAAGTGGTACGAAGTACCCTCCTTTTGATCGCCTGTTCATAATGTTTCCGACCTCGTCCCAATATTTACCTACGTCCCACTTCTCTCTCTCTCTCTCTCTCTCTCTCTCTCTCTCTCTCT
>NW_004797731.1:111978-113213 GCF_000002075.1 Aplysia californica | reverse complement strand
ACACACACACACACACACACACACACACACACACATACACACGCACACCCGCGGAAAATTGCATTTTTGAAATAGAAAAATTGCAAAAAATTGCAAGGTAAACTGCCTAAAAATTGCAAAAAATTGCAACCTTCCCATCCCAGGCGCATTAATACGGGCTTAACATTTTTAGTTTTAAAAAACATGACAATTTGAGCACCGGTAGCATAAAAGCAGAACAGCCTTTTAAAAAGTCATGACCCACAATACAAATTTTATTAACAACATTTACTAGTAACAATACACGAGTACGTTAACAATAAAGTTATCGACCAAATATAATATAATACCGCGTGACCCAAAATAACGGAACCCTCGGTTTTCGTCATAACTTTTTAATGACGGCATAACATTTAACCAAATTTAGTAACCCGGTACTTGGTTCATGCAGAGATCTAGAAGTGTAGTAGTATGAGGTTTAGTTTATAAAAAGAAGAAAAAATGATGGGAGATTCGAACAAGCAAAATTAGCTTATGCCCCAATCAATTCAGATTCTATTCTTTTTTTCTCTTGATACTTTCGATACAGCGGTAATCTGTATTTAGATATATTTCAGATATTTTCTTTTTTAAAACCAGTATGATATTGTTTTAACTCCAAGTCAAATCGTAAAATACAGCAATTTTTTAAAATCCATTTAATAGTAATAATAATGTAGATCATTTCTATAGCGACCACTCCCATGTGAACGCAGCTAAAGGCGTTTTACATTTATTGAGTGTCTACGTACACGGTAACCGGGCACCTAGCCTCAGTGTCTACGTACATGGTAACCGGCAACCGGGCACGTAGTCTCGATGTCGTCACGTACACGGTAACCGGGCAGTTCAGAACTCCAAGTTCAGTTGCCTTCAACCCCAGCCATCTCCCAACTGTACTTTTTAAAAAATCAATAACCCCCCCCCCATTCCGGAGCCCTATACTTCGCAGAGCACAGACTTTGAATGAACTTTGGTGACCCCAACCGGTACTACTCACAATGTGATGCAAAAGCACAGGTTCACTGACCGGTCGCGATTGCGAGCCCGACTTTCTTTTTTTTTTCAACAAATGACAGCACTGGACATATTGATTTATTTTCATTCCGGTTACCGTGTACGTAGATACTGAGACTAGGTGCCCGGCTACCGTGTATGTAGACTCATGCATCATGTGCGAACAATATACTATTAACATTATGCTAAAAAAAATGACA
>NW_004797731.1:108734-110019 GCF_000002075.1 Aplysia californica | reverse complement strand
CCCCCCCCCCCTCCCTTGAATGGCCACTGCGGTGTAGCGATTAAGCACTGTCGTAATCATCATAGCTCGCAGAAGTTCCAAGTTCGATTTCATTGGGGATATAATTTTTTTTTTAATTCGCATATCCGAATCTGCTGGGACGCTGTGCATGTATGATGTATCCCTTTCAGCCCGGGCTGGTCCTGACAGGCAGGATCGAAGTCCGCCTCCTAAGTGATCTAAAATTGTGTTGATACCCTTACATTAAAAAAAATAAAAAATAGATCAATGGCCATTGCCACGTCTTGGTGTAACCGTTTGTTCAATCACATTGCTAAAAGTGTGGTCGGAGGCAGCTTGGTTGGTTTTTAGAGGATTAGATCTATAGGAGGTTTCCTTTTTGTTGTTGTTGGGTTTTTTTTTTTCTTTTCTTTTTTAATCTCGATGTACTTATGTTAATAAATGTGTTAATAAGCATGATCAACATCAGGAAGTCAGGACAGTTTAGTATACAAACCAAGTTAAAGCTGTATAACAGCTGTGTACTATCCACACCCCTATATAATAATATGGAGCTGTGAGCTGAATGCAGGAGGATGACTGATCATGACTGTGCCAAGCTATCTTCTTTTCATACAACCAGCTTACGCCAAATACTCAGAATCTTCTGGCCCGGCAAGATTTCCAACGCAGATCTGTTACAAAAATGTAGGCAAGAGGACATTACCATCATAATAAAAAGGAGAAGATGGGAGATGGATAGGACATGTTCTGAGAAGAGAACCAGACTCTTTTCTGAAGACTGCCCTCCACTGGACACCCAAAGGACGTCGCAAAAGGGGCAGACCCAAAATGAGCTGGAGACACACAGTAGAGTCAGAAATGAAGTCCTGGAATCATTCGTGGGGAACGCTGACCAAGATGACCCAAAACAGACAGAGCTGGACATCCTTTGTTCCTGCCCTAAACGCCAGATGGCGTAATGGGTAGTAAGTAAGTATATTAATAATCAAAGTTGGCCTTCGCTATAAATTTGTTCGCTTTGATTTTTTCCCTTTTTTTGGGGGGGGGGATGAAAATTTCTTTCAAGACAGAGGAACAAATGAACACCCCCTAAAATGTTGCACATGACGAGCATCTCGGTGGAAAAAATTAATTATTGTAAATTTTAATGGTCTCGTGTGCTCTCATGATTAAGAGAGGGAAAGAGCGAGGGAGAGGGAGGGAGAGGGAGGGAGAGAGAGACTCGGGAGAGAGGGAGGGGGAGGGGAGGGGGAGAGAGAAGGGAGAGAGAGAGAGAAAGAGA
>NW_004797731.1:71707-108101 GCF_000002075.1 Aplysia californica | reverse complement strand
CGGGGGAGTAAATCGCCACAACCGAGCCAGTTAACGCACAAGGTAATAATAATTTTAACGGGCACACATAGAAATGAAAACATTCGACTCTTCAAGATAACGGAAGCACTTAACTTACAGCACTTATCAAAATTTCCCCCGTACACTTATAAGGGGATGACGGCCTTATGAGCGCGATATCGCTTCCTGGTACTGTTATTGTCTAAAGACGGACGCAACGTGTGTATGCCTACATGACGTACAGTGGCTACGATATAAACCGTTCGAACCAACCATAAGGACAAGCCAATTTACACAAAAAAAGAAAGATAAAAGAGGATTTGGCACGGCTAATGATTTTATTTCTCAGAATAAGCGTCTACATCGTGACTATTTAATTATGAGTGAGGCCGATTATAGCAGGAAATGTAGGCTACCCAAGGAGGTTAAAATACAGTAATAAAGGTCCTATTTGAGGCTACCGTATCGCGAACCGCTGGCAGCCTAGACAATTATACCCGGCCACATATTATGCTATGGACCCAGATTTATTATGTATCTGACCCAAGGAGTTTAGAACTTACTTTTATTTAATCTCCTTGATCTGACCCTATACAATCTGACCGTCTAGATCTGACCGCATGCAAGGCTGCCGCCCTATCGCCGGAGTAGGCCAGCGCTATAGAAGAAAAAATAAAGATGCAGGCTACCGGTACGCTTAATTCCAAACAGCACTTTGATTTATCGCAGGCCGCAGGAGGTAGAGTGTGCTCACTACTACATAACATGGACTTACTCTATGCAGTGCAAGGACTGTCTCTTCGGCCACGTTAGTCGCTCCCCCCACCTCTCCGCTTTTTACATTCCCGTTATATATGGATCATTAGTTGCAGTCATTTTTCACAGATGCATACTAATTAAGACGTTGCCTTCCTGATTAGTAACGAGATTTGTTGCTCCAGTAGGCCCGGGCCTACTTATTTTTCGAATTCATTTAATTCAATCGAACCTGCTCTAAAATCACCTCTGTCTGTAAAACGGCCACCCCATTTATTCCCTTGCGTGTTAAAAAAACAACACAACTTTATAACGACAGTGTGTGAAAAATACACCTGTCTTTATATGGCCACTTTTCTTCTCCGCAATTTCTAATTGTAGGTGGCCGTCTGAGACAGTTTCGATTGGGCTCAAGGCTAGTCGCTCAGAGAATGAAAGAGCTGGAGGCCAAGGGTGCTTTAGCCTAGCCTACTTGGTGAACCTGAACCCTGTCCTATTGATATTGGATGAAGCGTCAAAATAAATGAAATAAGCCCCGCTCAGTGAGTAAGTGAACAAATTAATTAGTGATGGTGAAAGTAATTTCTAAATTAAAAAAGTTTTCTCCTTTAAATAGGGGGAGGGGGTGGGGGTGTCAATTCAACCTCTTGGCGACGCCTGCATCGTAGGCCTTGTCAGATTGGGCATATATCAATATTATTATTCCTCGTGTTTAGAATCTATTCTAGATCTAGGCTATGTGTTTACATTATTATTTAGAACTGCGGGATTTGGAAGGATTGGTCAGGTGACGAAGGAGTTGCATCCCCTATAGAATGCCAGGTTGGATGTCCTGTTTTATTCTTGCTTGAGGCAATATATGTTGTGGTTGAATCATTTCTATAAACTGTACATGCTTTATTCATTGAACCAAAATTGTAAAACAAATATATGTAGAAATTATGAGTGTCAGGCTATAATATCATTTTACACTATATGTAAACTTTCTTGCCATGCCTCTTCCCCGGTAAAAAAAAGTGACGTAGCCGTCTATCAAAACTGGCAACCTCCGAAAGTAGCCATGATTGTTTTGTTATTGTGACAGGAATTGGGAAGTGCCTGCGAATGTTACAAGGGTGTAGAGAGGTTCTTGTTCGATATTCACGTTTTACTAGCAGTACGATGAACCCAAAGACAGTGAGAAAGTAGAGTTTTTGTTTAATTGAGGTTTGTACAAGATTTTGTAATGAGATTGGCCATTTTATGTCGTCAACAAAGCTTTCTTATCGTTGTTGACTTTTGACTTGACTTGACTTCTTGGAGCCTTACTTCTTGTTGGCTACTGTCACAGTCACTGTGTTATAAAAGTTGTGTTGCTGTGTAGAGCCGAGCATACAACAACTTTTGATTCCATAGACCAGCGCACAATTCATTACGTAGATCTACGTCAAGACTAGATTCTAGCTTTTTATTACTTAATGATCAGTTGCCGGGGGAAGACTGACACGTATGTGACGTTCAACGCCCGGACCGATAGTGCCCCCCCCCCTTTCCCCGACATGCACACACAGCCACTCGTGTGCAGGCCGCCCATCCGACCCTGACACACGCTAACGAGCCATCTTTAATTGCTTCTGGTGACCTCTTGACAAATAAACATTTATTAGAAGCGCTAGATCTATAACTTTTCAGGCCGGAAGTGTATACATACAGACCCAGTAACCGGGAACAAAGTCACGAAGTATACAGACCCGGTAGGGGAATTTTTTTGTGATTTCGGAAAGTTTCAGCGCCCAGACCTGGTAGTGTGTGTGTGTGTGAGTGAGTTAGAGAGAGAGAGCAGGGGGAAGTGCTAGCAAAATGTATGACTTGACATGCCCGCCAGTTGGCAGGAGGGAACGCAAGACAGAGACAAACAAAGAAAAAAAGAATACGAGCGATACACAGAGAGAGAGAGAGAGAGGGTGACTGCTCGATTGAAATTATGACATTGTTCTTTTCTTCAAATTGTGATTCCTCCAACTCCAAAACAGGGGAAAAAACGATCTTTCATCGAAAAGACATCCATTTAGTTTTCAAAGTGGCTAGCCGTACTTAAGTACGGTTAGACTGAGAGTCTAGCCGTACTTAAGTACGGCTAGACTGGCAGTCTAGCCGTACTTAGATCTAGGTTTGGCCCAATCGACTCAAGCCTGTTAAGTACACAGGTGTCTCATTAGACCTAGATCTAGTAATTATTCAGGTTCAAATACATGCAAGTCAGTAAGGCACCTTTTGGTTTTGTCTGAAATACAAATACTTTTGGCATTGCAAACTAAAAATTTCATTTACAATACAGCCATCAATATTAAGTACGGCTAGCCTGACAGTCTAGCCGTCCTTAAGTACTTAAGTACGGCTAGACTTCTTGTCTAGCCGTACACGGCTAGACTGCCAGTCCAGCCGTACTTATCTTAGGCCCTATTATTATTAGAAAACAGGAGGTTTTAAAATACATACACTGTCATTAAGGCACCTGGTTTCATCTGAAAATACAAATGCTTTAGGTACTGCACACTAAAAATGTATATATTTACAATGCACACTAAAAATGTATATATTTACAATTCAGTAGGCCTATTTTTTGTAAATGGTCAGACTAGCCATCATATTAAGAATAAGTACGGCTAGACTGCCAGTCTAGCCGTTATTAAGTACGGCTAGCCTCTTCCTTTAGTTTTAGATCTAGATCTAGGCTAGCCTCGAAACTAGATCAATGATTTATATCTGTCTGTCTAGATCTAGAATCTAGACCTAGGCCATAGGTCTAGAAGAACCTATTTCTACCCTGAGCCAAGAGGGTGCTGAAACTTTCCGAAATCACAAGAGTTCCCCTACCGGGTCTGTATACTTTGTGACTTTATTCCTGGTTACCGGGTCTGTATACACTCCCTTTCAGGCCGGCCTCAAATTCATCATAAGATAAAAACTTGGCTCCTGCACAAAACGCCATTTTGCCCAAAGTGATCCCGGTCTCTACCCAGCCTGAGGCGAGTCACGAGTGAGGCAGGACAGGAAGCCGGAGTCATGAGTCACAGGAAGTCGGAAGTAATGTCATGCTGGACAATAGTCACTTCGATCTAGGATCGCTTGCCTTGTCCTATTGGCAAGCCGTGCTGTAGTCAAAACTTCACACCTCTCAGTTGCTATCCTTCTGATAGCCTTTCTAAGGCGGTAGCCTAAGGCTAATGTACACAATGATAATGACATAATTAATGACCTGCGTCAGTCTTACTATCATCATATTACCACCAGTGCTTGCCTTTCATAGGACCACTGTTTGATCTATTAAAAACAGAAACGTTTGAACATCTCCTTTGCTTCCACCCGTAGAGAGCCTTTTAGTCCCTCCCATCGGTGTAACAAGCACAGTCAACTAATGCCACCCCTCCTCACTGTCCATCATGTAACAATGATTCGGGGAACTTTTTTCTCTGCTCACTGTACGATCAGGGCAGCAGGCATCGGTCAATCTAATTTCACACCTCTGGCTTCTGGCTACCCAGGAAAGTTTCCGTAGTGGCTCGCTTCTCGAGCACTCTCACGGACAGTCGTGAGATTTCACACCCACACCACCCTGACCATCTGTGCATCGCTCAGGACTGACATGATGGGGTAACATCTGGAATCTGGGCTATGTGACGTATCAGATGCTCAGAAAGCCTAGGGTAACATCTACCCCCAAATTGCACACCTACTGCCCTTCCTCGCCCAGCGGCATGGCCATGGCGATTATAATAAGTTTAGAGCCGCCGGAACCAAACTTGTGAGTTCTGTTTCAAATCAGAGCCGAGGGGGGAAAGCATTTTTTTCCGTCTGAGACAGGTGAAACCCTCGGAAGGGAGCGGATTTTTCTTTCCGTTTCTGCGTTGGACAGGTTTCTGTTTTATACAGGTAATTAAAGAGGTATGATATTAAGCCACCTCTATTCTCACCTGGGGTGAGAATAACGCAGGCAAGTCTTTTGGCTATTCTCACCTGGTGTGCGTTCACCGTGTTATAGCCTTGGCCAACCAGTGTAGTGTTCGCCCTGAACCACAGAATTCTACACTGTGATAACAGAATTGTAGAATTCTGTGCCATGAACAAACGTTCAATTACTACTGTTAGCCTAAAAGCGTGTAATTTTGTCTGTAGGCAGTGGAGAGAGAGGAGTACGCCTAGCGCGAGAACTTCCTTGCAAAACAAAATGGCGACCCGCGTAGTTCAGCTCGATTCGAAAAGTTAAATAGCATTAGCTTCTTTGTAGACAACTAAATTAATTTACTTTTGTGTTTTAACATCATTTTTAACTTTGTTTTGGTCAATTTGAACGTCCACACCGATAGACCGTATTCAGAAAAAGACAGAGAGAGGGGAGGAGTAGATCTTGCGAGAACTTCCGGGCAAAACAAAATGGCAACCCGCCAAGTTCGGCTCGATTCGAAAAGTGAAATTGCCATAGCATCTTTGTAGACGATCAAATTATCTTACTTTTGTGCAATAACATCATTTTTTCTTGGCTTTTATCAATTTGATCACCCACATCGATAGACAGTATTCCGAAATGAGGAAAAACAGGTCCTGTTTCACACCGGGTGAGAATAGCCAACGCTGGCAAGTCTCACCCGGGGTGAGAGGTCGATCGTATTTTTATTCTCACCCTGGGTGAGGATAGCCACTTCCATAATAATAAGGGGGGGGGGGGGGGGGGGGGGGGCCTGGAGATTCTGTTAAGACAGGTTTCCGTTTTGGTTGTAGTTATTCGCACAGGGTGTGTGAATACACTATGGAAATGTATTCGCACAGGGTGTGCGAGTACTATGAAATTTTATTTGCACAGAGTGTGTGAATACTAAGAAATTTTATTCGCACAGGGTGTGTGAATGCTGTGTGAATACTATGTTACTCGCACAGGGTGTGTGAATGCAATGAAATTTTATTCGCACAGGGTGTGTGAATGCTGTGTGAATACTATGTTACTTGCACAGGGTGTGTGAATACTATGAAATTATATTTGCACAGAGTGTGTGAATACTACAAAATATTATTGGCACAGGGCGTTTCAAAAGAAGGATGGAAATTAATTGGGCCTAGCATTTCCTCATTTTTTCCCCTCATCGCATAGGGACAAAGATCATGTATAACAAGATAGTTCACTCAGGACTCTCTTTGAACCAATTAGAAAAGTGTCCTCAAAATTTGTTGACGCCCTCTTCGTTACCCTACTTGTGTGAAAAACAATAAAAGTGAAATTAACAGACTGTGCTTAATCCTATTCTTGTTTTGGAGAAATGAAAGAGAGTTTCAAAACAAAGACTCCAGCGCCATCTGAACCAGTGCGTGGACTTCTGCGAACACTTTTCGGGTGAACAATCTTGTTGTGCTATCTTTGGTAGGGATAGATCTAAGCGATACGAAAACCCCCACTCAAATTGGAATTCAAGTTGTATTGTGTCAATGATATTGACTCAAATGTCTCTTTAAAAAATTTTTTTGGTTTGTTTTCATTGCGCCTTGAGAGAGAGAGAGAGAGATGAGTGCATGCTTTAAGTTTTAACCCTAAAACTGAAACAAAAGTAGTGTACAGTTGTTTTAACATTTAAAGCCTTTCCCAAAAGGTGGGATACCCGGGTGTGACAAACGAGGTCTAAAATCAACGTAGGCTCGACCCTCTGCGAATAGAATGTTTTCTTATTCACACACCCAGTGTGAATAATATTAATTCTTATGCGCACTTCCGGTGTGAATAAAATTTATTCTTATGCGCACACCCGGTGTGAATAATCACTTCCTTCCGTTTTATACAGGTTTCCGTACTTAACCGTTAAGGCAGGTTCGACTATACTGTAAGGCAAGCTGGCGATTGTTAAGATTCCCACATTTAATTTTGATGTGCATTTTTCATAGCCTCAGGCATGTTTTGCTTTGGTGCCTAACCTTAACCCTAACCCTGACCCTGACCATAACCCTGAAAAACGCACATCGGAATTAAACGTGGAAATTTTAACAATCGCCGGCAAGCTAGGTCTATATCTACTTTGCTTAATTATGACAGTAATTATGTAAATTAATACAGGCATGGTGATTGCTGTACTCTTGTCTGTTGTTTTGTACTGTGGTTAGATTTAGATTTAATGAAATAAGACTGAGGACTTAGATCTAGATCTGTTGGTGTTTACTTTAACTTCAAACTGAAGAAATGATAAACGTAAACGACTCACATGGTATGGTATTGATAATGATTTCCTTCATATGAAGCTACAGTGAGCACCTTGCACACCTCTGCGATTGGCCCAAATATAGATGACATATTTCCGCCGTGGGGCTTCCCTCGCCAGTTGACTAGATCTCACCGTGGCGGGCCTGCTTAGGAAGCGATGGGCTTCGTCACTAGGTTTCATCGCCGACTGCTTGGGCTGTGTGTGTTTGTGGTGGCGTGTGCTTGTGTGTGTGTGTGTATGTGTGTGTACAACTTTCAGGAGAAGGTAAATTTATGGAACGAGATTTGCTGTGATTGTTTTTATAAAAGTATTAAAAGATAGTACAAATTAATTTTTAAAAAACCCAACAAACAAACACGGCGAGATCTAGTCAACAGTTACTGGTGAGGGAAACCCAAGAGTCTGAGGTGTGCAAGGTGTTCGCTGTAGCTTCATGTGTTTCCTTCTCGTCTGTCCAGTAAATTAAATCTTACATGTCTGGGTGACATGCTGTGAACTGTAAAGTGAAGTCATGTATGCATGTGTAGACCTACCCATTTACTAACAAAAGTACAAGCTTTCAAGTCTTTTGTGGTCTTTTTGGTCTCTTTTTCTACTAGATCTAGGCTTACGATACAACTTACTTGTGTGCCCATGAACGTGACATCTCTGAACCACCTCTTAATGGTGTTTACTGTATCTCATGGCAGTCATTGCACATGGTCAGCCCTCCAGTCTATAGCACTGAGTCTGGGTATAAGAGGTGGTGTCAATCAGAGTAGCTCTGTGTCAATTGATGCATCGTCAATTGATATAGACATTGTTTACTCAAGTTGACCTGTCAGTTTCATCTTTTACAGCTATTTGGCTGTCCTAACTCCAGTTGGTACCTCTAAAAAGGGAATTGTTTGTTTTCTTCCGTTTGATCTGTCCTGCCAAAGATGGCTAACTTTATAAGATGATTATTTTTCTCCCCATCTATGGATGGCCATCTAAAAACAACTTCGACTGTATATATGTTACAGTAAGAACGCGTACCTAGTGAATACGCGTAATCACTGAATATTTCAGTGAAAACGCGTAATCTCTGTTTCACTCGGAGATTTCACGTAATCACTGAAATAATCAGGAATTACGTGAAATCCCTGAAAAATGGCCACAGTAATTACGCGTAATCCCTGATCAGACATGTGTAGTAAAATAAAGTTTTGTAAAATTTTATTCCTTTAATAGTCAGTTCGGTAACAGATACTCTCTCTCTCTCTCTCTCTCTCTCTCTCTCTCTCTCTCTCTCTCTCTCTCTCTCTCTCTCTCTCTCTCTCTCTCTCTCTCTCTCTCTCTCTCTCTCTCTCACTCTCTCTCTCTCTCTCACACACACACACACAGACAAACACACATGCTCCAGAATCTAAAAACTAAGCATTTAAAAATTCCAAAATATGATCAGGCACATGCAAAATTTTATTGCTTAAATAGTCAGTTCGGTAAAAGATTCTCTCTCTCTCTCTCTCTCTCTCTCTCTCTCTCTCTCTCTCTCTCTCTCTCTCTCTCTCTCTTTCTCTCTCTCTCTCTTTCTCTCTCTCTCTCTCTCTCTCTTTCTCCCTCCCCTCTCTCTCTCTCTCTCTCTCTCTCTCTCTCTCTCTCTCTCTCTCTCTCTCTCTCTCTCTCTCTCTCTCTCTCAAACACACACACAACACACACACACACACACACACAACACAACACACACACACACTCACAACACGAACACTCACTCACACATACACACACCTGCTCCATAATCTAAAAACAAAGCATTGAATTTTTTAAAATGGCAGACACCATTGTTGTTGTTGTTGTTTCAGTTTTCAGTTAAAAACTTAAGACAAAAATCCATCGACGTTGTCACTTGTTACAACAATTGAGGCTGCCATGACAGTGTGAGTTACACTGAAGACCTGCTTTACGGCATTTACATCGCCTTGAACTACACTTTTTGGCACCAGTACAGTTGTATCTTGTGAAACCTTGTCCACCTGGAGAGAATTGAAAAATCACCGCCGAACGCAGTGAAACTATTTTTTCGGTGTTTATGTCATCAGTGTTCAGAAGACGCCCAGGGCACAGATCGAACTGATTTCTGGAATACAAACCAGCTTTTACGGCTATCTTCTTGTCTGTCAATTATGACACCAAGGATATTTCTAGGATCGCCTCTTCCTCGATCAACAAGTGGAACTGGCACACAAACATTGTCTCCTTGTTTGCCAGCTGGCATATCTGTCTTACAGTAAGAACACGTAGATCAATCTAGTTAATACGCGTAATCACTTAATATTTCAGTGAAAATGCGTGTAATCCCTGTACAGTGGCGGGGCTATTACGTGAATTCACTGAATGCTCAGTAGTAAAAACACGTAAAATGATAGGTCTAATTTTAGGGATTTCGCGTAATCACTAGAAATTTCAGTGATTACGTGAAACCCCCGAGTGAAACGGGGATTACGTGTATTCCCTAAAATATTCAGTGATTACGCGTATTCACTAGGTACGTATTCTTACTGTAACATATATACATCATCAAATTGAGTGGCAATTGTAGTTTGGAGATTGCTCTTCCTGCTCTGCCAATTGTCGACCCATTTGTTTAAATACTGTTTTAAGTTTCGCTGTTTGAGTCTACTTCATGTTTGGTAAGTGGGTCTACTCAGTAATTTGTTATTGTGTTTGAATGAATGTCAAAGGCTTCACTGGTTTACTTTATTTGTTTGGACAAAAATGCTTCGAAATGTCAGTCAGGAGGTTAACATAACTAAATGTAACATTGGCTAAAGGTACCAACCTTTTATCCTCCCCACTCTACCCACCATCTCTTTTCATCTGCTGCAATATCTTACTGGAACCGTGTGTGTGTGTGTGTGTGTGTGTGTGTGTGTGTGTGTGTGTGTGTGTGTGTGTGTGTGTGTGTGTGTGAGAGAGAGAGAGAGAGAGACTTGGTCATTTTCATTCTACAGTGAGGTTGTTTTGGGTTGGGTAAAGTCACAGTCGGGCGACTGCTGACATTTTCAGTTGGTAACAAACACGAGATAATTGTGAATTTATAGATAAAAATATTATGTACAGTTGCTCCAGTACTTTTGTCTTTCCTACATAGCTCTGTTTGTAGTTAAAATTAAATAAAAGGTCAACATATCTATTATAACAGATTTAATTTGTTATCAGGTAGAAAGAAGTGTATTATTTGGCACGCTTGTAGTTCACATCATTGTATATTACATGAGAGTTGTTAGCTTGCCAGCAGCTGCCTGTCAATCACAAGTGATAACTTTGGGTTTTCTCTCCCTGTCCCCTCACGTGTGAAGTAATGTTATTTATCAGGTTTGAATGGTGAGGATAAAACTCTTTGTTTATACACTGGGCCATAGAGTGCGTGGGTCAAGATTATGCCTCAGATTATCTCACTGAGATTAGATTAGAACCAGCTGCTCGGGGGTTACGCATGTACCGTCTCTGAATTGTGTGTGTGTCAGTATAAACGCATTATCTGCTGTGCGAACGTTGTTGAAGTCTATTGTGGTCGTGTGACGTATTCCCAACACTGGACTCTGAAAATACTCAATACTGTGACTTGTGGCCATTTGATGCTCCTCTTTTTGTCCCCCTTTCTTTATCTTTTAAAATGCTCAAGGCTTTGCAGGTTTGTATATCATGTAGTATTGTAGACATGTTTTAATGGGTGGTTGGTGGATGCTCTGGTGTGGTTTGCTTCTTCTTTCCTATCAAACATCTATCGTTCTTATCTCCCCTCATTCTTTTTTATGTTTGTTACTCTCTTGTAACACCTCTAATCTTCTGGCGCTCATGACATATGACCTTATGCAGTTGCGAGCGCTGTAAAACCTCTACTTATACAATAAAGACATGTTTTGCAACTTTTCAAATGTCCCTTTCTCTTAACATATATAAAAGTAAATAGACTAATCGACAAACGAAGTGACATGTCCAAAAGTGGACATGTTTTGTACCAGCTCGGGCCTTGACAACACTCGCCTCGAGTTCAATAGAGATCTTTTTTTCTGTCGACATAGCAGATGTGATTATTATTTGTTTTGGAAAAGCAGACATCTACTAGCTTGTGAAGGGTTTTAACAGTTGTCACAAAAAAGAGTTCAATTCTGTATGCATGGGTGTGTCTCAATACTGCATATCTGTATGCACTTTGTGTTATTTTCTGCAGCTGGAGCCTTTTGTAAGTCAATATAATATGTGAGGCATCGTGATGAAATCAGTAATCAGGCACTCGTCAAAATAGTGAAAGTCAAGTAACTGGCGTTTTTACCCAGGTTTTGGGAATTTTTATCAAATATTTGTTTTTTTGGCTCAACACCTACCAAGCCCTTGACTTTATAGAACACATTTCTGTGTGAATTGTAGTGAAAAACTTTGGTTAAAATAATTTTTAAAATGTACATTTTCAGCTTCCATGGACTCTCAAGCTAAGGAAATATCTAAACTTTGGTGTCCTTTTTTATCGCTAATTTTACCCCTGAAACCCAGCGACCCCCTCCTCCTTCAATCACCAATATCTTGACTTGTATCCAAGTTAAATGGATATTTTTTCATCGAAAGCGAGGGAAATTGACAGACTTTAAGTTGATTCAAATATCTCCATATATGCCTCACAATTGACGAGCGCCTGATTCCACCAGGTGGTGACACAATAATGTGACAGAATGTGACTTTTTTTGGTAAAGGATTCCTCAATCACGGTTACATTTACAAAGGCGTTGATGGATGAGTGGTGGGAAAAAGTGGAAATTCGCCCATCAAGCCCCCCCCCCCAAAAAAAAAGAACCACATATAGCACGTCCAGTCCTAGTCTTCAGTGGACAGTTAGATGTGAAAACGCTTTTCATCACCCTTATAATCTTTGTTCTGTGTGAGGCGCAGTATGGCCAAATATCTGGTTGTCTGATGCAAGCTGTGTTGATTGTTGCAAAAATTTCCCTTTGTTGAGCTTAACCTGTCGCACGTTTTGCAGATCAAAGCGTGCGGTTTAAGGAAATGATCATGTCTTTGTACATCACAGTTATTTAGTAAAAAACACCTGTCAGATGACAAAGGTGTGCATTTGAGAGGAGGTGCTTGTGTATGCATTTAAGCCTAGACTGCTGTCGGTCATTATTTCAGGTTTTTTTTGTGTTTTTTTGGTTTTCTTTTTTTGAGGAAGAGTTCAGACAAACACAGACTAGTTTCAATAAATAATAATTGCCATTGTATAGTGCATATTCACGCTTTACAGCATGCTCTGTGTGCGTTACATCTAGCAGACCCAATAACACTCAGACACAATCTCAGCTTCCCTGGAAGTATACAGTGCAAGTTGTAGATTGCACACATGCAAACACTAACAAACTGATGAGATCTTTCACTGTTTATAGCCGCGTACCTATTCGCCCAGGGTGAGCTGAGGAAATTTCGTGAAAAGTCCCTTTCTCAAAGATACAATGTCAGGCTTCTGGCGGGATTTGAACCCACGACCTTAAAGTTGAGAGGTCGGGAGCTTAACCATTAGGCCACTGACGCCACAACAAGAACTTTGACTGGTTCCATCTTCCTCACCTGTCATCATCATGGCCATGTATGCTTGTCGGTGCCCCACTCTTTGCCACAAAGAGGCCTCCATCTTCCTTGTTCTCTGCTTTGATGTATTATTTGATGAAACTGTTGACCACTGTCTGGTTCTACGTTTTCAATGTTTTATGTGTCTTTAGGCCATTCCCAAAGGGGGGACATTAACATGTTCTTATGCACAGTAGAATTGTAAATGGTCTGATTCATCAATGTCATGCCCATAGCTGTGTCTGAACTGCAACAGGGAACTGCTGCTTTTTCTTTCCTAATCATCGTCATTTTCCCTCTACTTCTTTTGTATTTTTGTCCCACTCTTGTGATTCTCTATTTCCGGGGTGCCTTGATAGTTAAAGCAGACTTTGTGCTGTTGAAGCTAGAGAGGTGAGCAGAGCAAGCGTGATTCCCTGTAAAGACTTTTCTGTTGACATCCACCCGTTGGCGCTCATATGACTTTATGCAGTTGCAAGCGTCGTAAAAACTCTACTAAAACTAAACTAAATATGTTTTATTGTGTAGGAAGTATTCCCTTATTTCCATTTGCCTCTATGTTGTCCTGCAGCTCAGTTTTTGTCAGGTCCGTCTTTAAGTTTCTGTTTGTGTGACTAAAGTGTTTGAGTCTCCTGTCCCTGATCCATTCTCCTGATCATAGTTATTTTGTTTGACCAGCAGACAGCTTGACCATTGACCACCATGCTGGCTCGTGCTCTCCCCGGACACCCCTGGGGCTACCGTGTCCTGTTTGCTGCTTTCGTCCTCTTAGCCGTGATGGACTTGCCATTGGCCCGAGGTGACGTCGCTGTGGTGAGTTATAGGGGTGGTTGGCGGATGCTCTAGTGTGGTTTGCTCCTTCTTTCCTATTAAACATCAATCATTCTTTTTTATTTTGTTGTAACACTTGATTTTTTTACACTTACCTTCACCCCCGGGTGTCACTGACTGAAGTGTCTTTAGGCCTTTCCCAAAGGGGGGACATTAACCTGTTCTAATGCTCAGTTAGAATTGTAAATGGGCTGATTCATCAATGTCATGCTCATAACTGTGCCTGAACTGCAACAGGGAACTGCTGCTTTTTCTTTCCTAATCCTTACTATCGTCATTTTTTCCTGTACTTCTTTTGTATGTTTGTCACACTCTTGTGACCCTCTATTTCCGGGATGACTTGATAGTCGAAGCAGACTTTGTGCTGTTGAAGCTAGAGACGTGAGTAGAGTAAGCCTGATTCCCTGTAAAGACATCTCTGTTGACATCCATCCCTTTGCGCTCATATGACCATATTCAGTTGGGAGCGCTGTGAAAACTACTAAAACTAAAAACTAAACACTTACCTTATTGTGTTGCAAGTGACGTATAGCTTGCAAAATGAAACAAATAATGAAGTGCGTAAATACTTTGCTACAGGTGGCAATGTACAAAATTTGTTATGGTCTTAGATGTTGCCCCAGCTGGATGTTTGTAGATTCTTTCCTCAGTTAGTTTTTCATACTTTCAGATTGACATAGACCAAAACCGGACTATAACCTCGTTCGCTGACATGCAGGCTGGATTTGGTAGCGATTTTCCAGAGGATGGTCTGGAGGTGAGTGGTCTGAAATTGTCTGTCTCCATGTGTGTTTGTGACAGTAAAAATAAAAAATAAAAAGTTTTGCTGTTCTGTCCACAGTGGAGAAAGTAACGACTGTTGGACTGACTGCCGTACAAGAACCCCATATTCATGTTCATAGCTCTTGTAAATCCACAGTCAATCACATGAAGCTGTTGGGTGACAATGATTGATCAAGGCGCACAAGAGGGTTTGCGCTACGGGGGACTTGTGTCAGTCTGCACAAAAATTTGTTGAGTGTAAGCTCGCAACATGTGCACAGGCGCCTAGACTCTGACATGCTTTGACTTGAATACATGTGTTGGCATCACACATTGATACTCTCAGCTTCTCATCTGTAGAAAGACAGGCACTTGTGTGTTCCCAAAGCAACTTCTCACACGCAACACACGTCAAGTTTTCTGTTGTTTCATTGCTAGAAGACAGGACACTTTCGTTCCGAGGACATATTGACAATGTTGCTGTCAGGGCTCAGAAGGGCATCAATGTAGTGAAGACCTTGGCTTCAGCGGGAATTCAACAGAGAGTTCTCTTTCTCCTAATGCAGCTGGTAGTTCTGTCAGTCATAGACTATGGGCTGGGCATCCTCTCCCTGTCCAAGACTCCGATAGACAGGTTGGAGAGAGTACAGAATGCAGCTATGAGGGCCGTTCTAGGTTGCACAAAGGACACCCATGTTGTCTGTTTGAGATACATCCTTGATCTGGCCAGCATCAGAGTGAGGCATAAAGTGACACAGGCAAAGCTGTACTTGAATGTTTTGGGAGACCCGAGGCACCCTTTGCATGACAACCTGAACAGAATCAAACGGGGCAGCTCATGGATGGCAGAAGCCGAAGACTCCTTGAGGAAAGTTTGTGGCATCGATGAAATATGCTATGGAAAGGAGTGGTTTGAACTGAGCCCCGATTGCAGAAGCCTGGCCAACGTTCACATCACTATGGGTCGTGAAAGACGGGAATGTGCTGCTGTCATTAACGACAATGATATACGACAGTTAATTGAGGAGCATTCCAAGCCAGGAGACCCAGTGATCTATACGGATGGATCAGCCAGGAGGGGTGAGAGAAGTGGATGGGGTTTTGTGGTGTACAGTGGGAACAAAAAGGTTCATTGCATGTCAGGGGCCATAGAAAGAACAACTTACAGCATGAAAATGGAGATTGAGGCCGTAACAAGAGCGCTTGGATGGCTTCATAATACAAGACTAAGAACAACTCATTTCATCATTGTCACGGACTCTCAGAGCATCTTGCGAAGGGTTGAGAAAGGGCTTCTTCGGAGTGAATGGATGAACCCAATACAACACTCATCACTTAGAGCCATCACGTGGATATTCTGTCCTTGGGCACTCTGGAGTGAAAGGCAATGAGGAGGCTGATAGGCTGGCAGGCAGTGCCGTGGTTGATGGTGAGGTAAAATTTGACAAAGGAGAAGTGTTGAAGACCCTGGAGAAAAAGTTGCAGGATGAAGAAGACAAGGAGACAGCAGAACACCACGCAATCATTAGGATGCGGGAAATGGGGATAGAGAGGGGAGAAGGAAGAAAGGAGTGATTATCTGGAAAGGAAAGGCGTCGCCATAATCAGACAGCCACCGGAAAAATCAGTATGGATACCTTGCGGGCTTACGTGCTGGGGGGAACTGAGCACTTATGGACCTGTCCGGTGTGCAATGACGTTGTTGCCCAGGACAGGTAATACAGGTAATAGACAGGCGTACACGTTCTCACAAACATAAAACTTCTTTCACTTGTTACATTACGCACAGCAGACTTGTAGGAGGTTGGAGGATGCCACTAGCAGGTTGTTTTTATTTCCGAACCTTTATTGTTTCTTTCTGTCTTTCTTAATTCCCCCCCCCCCCCCCTGCGGTTGATGTCCATTGCCGTATTAATGTGCTTTCTTTTTACTCATAGCTAAGACAGGCATGCTGACAAAACCAAGGTCTTGTCTCACCTGTTCACCGTCATCCTCGCTCGTCCAGACAGACCATCCTGATGTCCTCTTACACATACACACATTTTTGTCCAAACAGACATCTATCATCCTTATCTCTCCTCCTTTTTTGTGTTTCCCTCTTACTCTTGTAACACCTTTAATCTTCGGCACTCGACCAACCCCTCGGGGCGGTGCTACTGACTGAAGTGTTTAGGCCATTCCCGAAGGGGGGACAATAGCATGTTCTTATGCACATTTGAATTGTAAATGGCTGACTCTTCAATGTCATGCTCATAACTGTGCCTGAACTGCAACAGGGAACTGCTGCTTTTTCTTTCCTAATCCTTACTATTGTCATTTCCTCTACTTCTTTTGTATGTTTGTCACTCCCTTGTGACCTGCCATGCTATTTTGGGGTGCCTTGATAGTCGAAGCAGACCTTGTGCTGTTGAAGCTAGAGAGGTGAGCACAGTAAGCCTGATTCCCTGTAAGGACTTTCTGTTGACATCCACCCGTTGGCGCTCATATGACCTTATGCAGTTGAGAGTGCCGTAAAAACTACTAAAAAAGCACAAAAAAACCAAACTCACATGACCTAATTGTGTTGCAAGTGTGTAAAATGGTTCCTAAAATAAAACATAAAGCGCACATTTCTTTGACTCCTGTCAGAAGGTAACAGGCTTGTCTTCCTGCATGCGTCCTCAGGGTTTCGTGGTGTACGCCAAACCTCACACAGCCTGCACCAAGTTGCTGAACCCAGCTCCGAAAGAGAAGGGTGACTACAAGTGGATTCTGCTCATTGCTCGGGGAGATTCGTGCCAGTTTGCCGACAAGGTTAGTGGTGACATAGATAGGTGTGGGTCAAGGTCAGTGGTGGGATAGATAGGGGAAGATCAAGATTGGTGGAGGGATGGATTCAAGATCAGTGGCTTTTCGTCTATAGAACTTTCTGCCAAGTAAGAATGTGGCTTTAAGTGGATTCAGCTTTTTGCTTGGGGAGATTTGTGGCAGTTTGCTGACACGGTCTATGTTGGGGACTTGGCATGGACAGACATGTGTGGGTCCTGTTTGGTGACAGCATAATATAGGTGAGTACAAGTCTTGGTTAGTTGTGGGACAGGTAGGTGCAGGGCATGAGGGAATCAACTTTCTGCTTTATTTTTGTCTTCTCCTCAGGTACTCAATGCACAGAACAACAACTACGATGCTGCTATAGTCCATGACGACCGCCAGGAATCCCATCTACCCGTCATGGGTGGTGTCAGTAAGTTCTGTATTGGCTAGATCTGTTCGCAGTAGAACCTTTCCATAATGGTCACTCAAAGTCACATAAAAAAGTGACTGTTATAGGCATGTGTACAAGACTTGTCAAAGTCAACAGATGGATTACAATCTTAATTCAATTGTTCCATTTCATTCCTATCTACATTGTTAGCTATCTTTAGAGTTTCCTTGCTTTGTTGGAATGTGCACATTCAGTTTGAGGATGGGCTGGTAGAAATCTTTTGTAGCAAGTGACCACCATGGGAATGTTTAGAGGCTGACTTGTCGTGAAAATAACTGACAGTTGCCATGTTGAAGACTGACTATTATGGACAGGTTAAAGATATGTTACCTATGTTTATCTTCAGTTATTCACATTCAAACCCACCACCACCACCACCTCTCCCCCCCCCCCTCATCTGGGTGGTTGGGGGTCACTACTGGTAGGTCCTCCATCTTTATTTTTTTCATCTGATTTTTCTGCCTGTCAGTTTCACTTTTGTCATGCACTAATTACTGATTGACTGTTTTTGTGGTCACGTAATTTTGTTTTAACAATTTAAAAATCTCTCCCCCCTTCCGCTCTTACACATATACACACAAACGCACATATTCATTCACTCACTCATATTATTCATGTCTCACAGTTTCCCTGTCTTTCAGTTCACACCCCCCCAACACCATATTTTACATAATTTTTCCCTACACTCATTATCCCCCCCCCCCCCCCCCCAACACCATATTTTACATAATTTTTCCCTACACTCATTATCTCACACTATTTCTGCAATATTCTCTCTCTCTCAATTTCCCCAGATGGGAGCAAAGTTCACATTCCGTCTACATTTGTTGGGCTCGATTCTGGACAGATGCTAGCCGGTGTCTACAATGCCACCTCGTGAGTGCTATTTTTAGTTTTGACACGTGTATGGATTGAGCACTGCACTCTGCCCTTTTCACCCATGTGTGTTGTTAAAGACTGTGTATACAGAGCTGCCTAAATCTACTGATTTTTCCGGTAGTTACCGATTTTGGGCCTGTTCTACTGCTATACTGATAAAGGGGTCGAAACTTTCTGGATTTGCGATGGGCGCCTAGAGTAAAAGAATAAAAAAGACCCATTCTGCAGTGTTTTTCAATCTTCCCAGTTTTTACGAAAATCCGTACATTTTGCATATATCAACTGAATGCGTTAAAGAAAAGAGAGAGAGGTGGTAGATCTGTAAGCTTCTCTGCATTTCGTAGCATAGGGTATAAGTACTTGCATCCGCAACTTTTCGAACATTTATGGTAATTCTTGGCAATAAAATGTTAGAAACTGCCAGATTCCGGATGGTCGGCAATAGATTTTCACATGCGAATCTGCTAAAATCTGGTAAGCTTCCTCCTTCCTTTCATTCATACTTTCTATCTATCTTCGGGTTTTTGCTGCGGCTGGAAAATATGTGCATTTATTTATCTAAATCGTGAATGTTGAAAGAAAAAACGAATCAGAGCAAAACTTTCACAAATTTGTCTAGATCTAGAGAATTGGTCGCTACCGGCATGAGGATTTTTTGGCCGCGGGATAAAGCCGCAGTGCAAGAAACTAATGCTAAACTTTTAAAATAACAATTCCGAGGTTTGGATATTCGACAATCAAGCACATAAATGAAGGGAAATTAGAGTACATGCTTGGTGATCGTACTTTCAAGATTAGTGTTCACGGATTTGCCTACTGTCAATAGTGCGATGACAAATTGAATAGTAGCAATGGAGAATGCCATTTTCAACCCCTGGAAAGCTCTAAAGTTCAATTTTTTCTGGGGCTTCGCGCGATCCCCCACTGGACCTTGCTGGGGGCTTATATTGAAGGGAAAAAGAAGCACTTCTTTTTTAGATGCATTTGAACTTGAAGTGCCTGACGTGATGCTGGAGGATAAGATCTGGAAGCTTAATTTTATGATTAGAGCTCTGTGCGGCATAGCACCCCTTTGTTGGATGTCCATGCTTCGTGATAGCTTGTTACTGTTTAAAACTGGTTCTGTGATTTAGCTATCTGAAAAACATCAATATGTAGTCCATGATGCAGTGATTGCCAGATTTTCAACATCACTACATCCCTTGTCCTCACACCCCTTCCAGCTTCCGCTCTCAGTACATGCTTTTTTCTAATGTTGCTAATTGCTCTACCGTGAGCCTAGCTACATTTATTATGTTTTTCTTTAAATAAATTTTGTTTTGCATGCTTTTTAAAATCTGTGAATGCTGAAATATGGTTTGTACAGTTGATGTGGTGGCCTTTCCACAGGCCCAGATCAGGATTTATTTTTATTTTTAAATATTTTTTAGGAAAGCTTGTTAAAATGTCTGTCATACCTAACTCACACAGGATTAGTCAGTGCGTCAGTGCTCTATGGGTATGCCATTGTCTGCACTCAATTCCACTTTCAATACTAATTGCTTAGGTGCCTTAAAGGACAGTCCATAAATGCTTTAAAAATATTTGTCTCATTTCACAAACGCTGTTCACCTTCACTTTTGCACCTCCAGACACCCCCCTCGCCTCCCCACATACATTATCACATGCGAGCGCCTCCCCCCACAGCGCCAGTGCTCCCAATCTTTTATGGAAATCCATACTCTCTGACAGTTTCGTTCTTGCGCTCATTTTCAACTAGATCAATATCCGTAAAAAAGTGCAGTAGCGTAGGGCTACTGAAATTCCGTAATAAGGATCTGTACTCAAATTTCATGTCATCTTGTTGTATGTTTAAGTTTAGGATATTTGCAGTAATTCTCTCGGCAAAAGTTAATGGAAACCTGCCAGATTGCGCATTTCCTACAATCGGCCATTTTGAATTGCATACTTACGACCTTAGAGCATGCATCAAAATAACATTGAGTATGTATTTAGCTTAGGATTATTATTGTTTATATTGCTGCTCATTTATATTATGCATGTGATTGTAAGCCTACGTGTGTGTACATGGGTGTGTGCGTGTGTGTGTGTGTGCGAGTACACGCGGTGAAACACCAAACCAATGTGCCAGGATCTGGACAATAAAGATGTATCTTATCTTATCTTATTCATTGAGGGTTGATCGGCAATATTTTTACCTGCAGATAGGTCGAAATCTGGCTAGGCATGATCGCGAATTTTTTTGCGCAAATTTCCTCCTTTGTTTCATTCACTCATTCTTTCTATCTTCGGATTGTTGCCACTGCTGGAAAATCTGCGCGTTGATCAATTAAATTGACTTTCGATTTTAGAAAGAAAATCTTTATCAGAAAGAAACTTTTACTTGCAAATTTTTCTAATTCCAAGGAAATAAAAATTGTCAGTGCGATGATTCTATGGGAACGTAATAACTCCCGCAGTGAAATTTATGCTAAAACTAAAACTTACTAAAATCAAGAATATTTGGAAGCGGTGTTCTGAAGTGCCATTCGACCTTCAAACCTAAATATTGAGGAAAATTAGGGTATACACTGGGTAACTCTATATTCTTATCGTCAAAGTACATGTCTATTCATTATTCCCAGGTTTGCCTTCTGTCAATTGTGGGATTACAAATTACAAATTAATTGAATTATAGTAGCTACGGCACGGGGAACCTGCATATAAACATTGCCAGCAATGGAAGGCTATATTGGCGAAGAAATCCAACAAGACAAAACCTTGGTGCAAAAAAAAGTGTTATGGGTTGTGCTGGGTGGCGCTCACACACACACACACACACACACACACACACACACACACACACACACACACACACACACACACACACACACACACACACACACACACACACACACACACACACACACACACACACACATTGTGCATGTACACACAAGTTCTCAAAAGATAATTACCCAATATCATGAACAGCATGCCCTGCTCGATAGTAACTACGCATATTGGTGCTACGATAATTTTTTTTCCCCTTCTTTGTCTTTGTACTATCTGATTTTGGGCCAAAATACCTTAAACTGGAACTTTGAGGCAGGCAGCCCTGTGTATATTAGTTTACTTGTAGGGTGCATTGAGTGTACAGCTTGGTATTATGACTTGAATATAAACGTGTTGTTTGTGTCAAAATCATATGTGTTTGTGCTGTGTTGAGTAAATGTGTGTCCATGTGACTGTGTTTAGTGCATAATGAGTTCTGGGCTAAGTTGCCTCACATGGATAAGCTGTATTGTGTTGAGTACTCCAACCAGCTGTTAAAATCCCGCTGAAACCGGTACTTAAGTAAGCGACCAAGCCCTGATCTGACCTCCTGCATGAAGGTAATAAATCAGTGTCAGTCGAGCTTTCCTGCGCTCAACCACTAGTCTATGGCAATAACGATGACTGCCTCCTTGCCTCTGTAACTTGATTCCGGTATTTTTAATAACACTTTCCATCATTATCTCTCCATCTGATAATCCTGGAAGCTCAACCAACATTGCATTTAAAGATCATATCAGACTGAAGAGCTAGAACTCAGATGGCCGCTGGATCGGAAAAAAGTAAAGTAAAGATCACATCAGACCAACAAGATGATCCCCCTTTTTTCCCTGAAATCCTACCTATTTATGCATTTTATGTAAACATATTTTTTTGTCTTGACACTGCAATGGACTGGTATTTTGTACGAGTTCAATTTTCAAAGGAATTAATTTCTCACTGTATAGAACATTATGGTGTGTGGTTGGCGGGTACTCTTGTCAATGGATTATTGGTTTCCTCTTTTTTCCTATATCACACATCTATCATCCATATCTCTCCCCTTTTTTTTGTGTTGGTTACTCTCGTGTAACACTTCTAATCTTCAGCATTTACATGACCTAATTGTATTGCAAGTGCAAGAAAACATTTGCTAAAACAAATTTAAAAAGGAGCATCATGGTTTCACACTTGTCAGCATTTATCTCTCAGTGCGTAGATTCAATGGAAGTGCTTGTGTCCACAGGAAGAAGTATATTGTTCGGATCCAAGAGTCACCACAGTTCGACTACAAGATGTACCTGTGGCCGTTTGCCATTGTGGTGGCTGTCTGCTTCCTCATGGTCATGATTTTCCTGGTCAGTGAAAGGTTGCTCTTATTACTTGATAGGGCTTTTGAACTTATACACTTATTTTATTCTTCTTCTCCCAATCCCTGTATATTTATTCCCTATTTCTCTCTGTCATTCCTGGTTTAAGCCTTCTCTTGACTTCACATTTGCCTTTTTTACTTCCACTTGTATTAATTTTTTAAAATTGTATTAAATCCACACTTGTTATGCTGGGAGCCTAATAGAATACTTATTCGACCCTCTGAACCTCTTGATGTTTCTTCAGAAAAAGCAACATTCTGTATACTGTCTCTTTAACTTTTTCCTCTTTGAATGAAACGGGATGTTGTTTTTGTCATTGATAAACAATTCATAGGACTGCAATATGCTCATTTGCAAATTTGTTTTTCTGTATGTAGATGGGAGTTTGTGATTCCATTGCTTTTGCCTTGTTCCCTGCACTTATTGACATGAAAATTAGTCATTTACTTCATATGTACCTTTATTTGGATTTCTCTTGAATTTGCCGAATTGGAGGGAGAGATTTAGAGTCACATGTTAAAGTATGCTGGAAGCAGAAAATTCTCTGCGACTGGGCAGTGGAAACAGTTCAGCAAGGAATGGTTCAGACCACAAAGTTCTTTGTTCTGCTTGGTTGTTAAATTTATGGCCCCTTTGTCTTTAAATCGGCAGATTTTTCTTTCTTCTATGTGTAGATCGTCAAGTTTGTACGTGAACACACTAAACGTAGGCTCAACCGGTTGTCGTCGAAACATCTGAAAAAGATTCCTGTTCGCAAGTACAAGAAAGGTAAAGATTGAAGTTGTTTTATATATTATTTCTTATGCCACTTTGCTATGGGTAGGGTACTGCATAATTAAACTGGGGTGAATTTTAGTATTTGTGAGGCAGCGTGGTGGGATCAGGCTCTCGTCAATTTTGGGGGATGTTGAGTTATTGGTATCATCTTAAAGCTTGTTCATTTGTCTTTATTAGGATGAAAAAAGTATCCATTTATCTTGAATACAAGTCGAGATATTTGCAAGAGAAGGAGGTGAGGGTCACCTGTTTTCCGAGGTAAAATTTGTGAGAAAATGGCCGCCAAAGATTAGTTATTTCCTTTGCCTAAGAGTCCGTGGTAACTAAAAGTTGACATTTTTTGTGCGTTGAATCAACGTTTTTCAGAAAATGTACACAGAAATGAGTTCTTTAATGGGCATTAAAGGTGTTGAGTGAAAAAACAAAAATTTGACAAAAATTCACAAACCAGCGGAAAAATACAAATTTCTTCACTTCGATTAGTTTGACGAGAGCCTGATTTGATTCCACCACGCTGCCTCACATAAAAAAAAAAAGGCCTAGGTAGTTGATAAGCTCAGGCCCACAATAATGTCAATGGATTATTGCTTCTCTCTTTTTATGATCATTTATGAAAATTGTCCTCATCCCAGATTGACTGGTTTCCAGAAGTAAAGACTTAAAAACAGTAGTCCATAGAAAAAATTCCCCCCCCAACACCTTTCAGAGATTCAAATCTCCCATTGTTAGTTCTGTAAACATTTATAGACTTGTGTTTTTCTGTACCTCAGGAGACTACTACGACACCTGTGCTATCTGCCTTGATGAGTATGAGGATGGGGAGAAAATTCGAGTTTTGCCGTGCGACCATGGTAAGTGTAACAACTGTGTTGTGTTGTCCTTGAAACTGCCCTAAGAATCAATAGTGCTACATTTTTCTCTAAGAGACAGTCAGTTGTATAGTCCTTCAAGGCCATGTTAAGTGTAATATAGTCTAGCACGCAAACAGCAACCAGATTTTCAGGTTCTGAATTTTTTTCTTACATATGTATATTCTCTGTATTTAAGACGTATACATAGCAAAATTGGTTCATGACGAAAAGAATTCTATATCCCACCGATTTTGCTATGTGAGTGCTATTCTGAAGTTGTGCTGTGTTGTGCTTTTTTAAACTCATTGAGGATGGGTATTCCAGAGATGCCAACCAGTACGATTTTACGTATTTTAGTACGATTTTTGGCCGAAAATACGCGAATAAGACTTTTCATGAAAAAATACGCATCCTGGAATGCGAAAAATACGAGATTCAGCTTGGTCGAGTAAACCTAATTATCTCAAGTCCCATCTTTTGTCGAAATAGTTTCAGTATCGCGGAACTGAAATATTTGAAAACCAAGTCCGATAAGGTCAGTAAGTTCATTTTTGCCGGTCGCGATTGTGATATTATATTCGTTCAGCTTTTCACCGTCGAGAGTATGTTTCAACTTTCACGCGAAGAGGCGGCTATGGCGGAAGTGTATGTGACACCGAGGCTCGATAGGGAAAATCAAGTTCAAGATCTACTTTCGCTTTCGTTACCACCGAGAAGTTTGCCAGCGGTAGTCTGATAACGGAATATTTGTGACAATGCAGGTTGTGCAAAGTAAAAGCTGTGTTGCCGCGCAAATAAAATTTATTCAACACTCGGACTCGTCTCTGTGCTGTCACTTGTGGGAAAAAAAGAAAAGAAAATACAAGTGTCGTCCGATTTTTAGATTGTCTGGTTTGCCATTGTGACCGGTCAGTGACCCTACGCGCATTCGCATCTTAAATAAATGCGGCATCGTGTGAGCGAAGACCGTCTTTGGTGGGGGTAACGGCCTTGCGAAGTATAGGACTACGGAATAGAGGAGGGGATTATTGATTTTTTAAAAAAGATACACTTGGGGGGAAGGGGGGTGATGGCAACACCAGAGAACAAAAACCTGGAAGCAAATTTCAGAATTTTGATTATAGCTCTCTGCAAAGCGCGAGTTGGTGCAGGCCGTGTGGGGAATCGGGGATCCTTCATACTTTGCAAGTCTGTGTTATTAAAATAAAGTGTTCGCGTTTCATTGGATGGGTAATAGATCTAGAATCTAGTAAATTATACATACCAACAGTGTATGTTGTAGCTTTCTGTTCAAGACTGGCAGATTTTCAGTGTCACTGCATCTTGCCCTCCCACAGTTGTTACAACTCTCACACTGCGTGGGTCTACTTGAGCCATTCAAGTTATTGCTCTTCTCTGAGTTTGAGCGTGGGTGGTTGGCGGGTGCTCTGGTGTGGTTGCTTCTTCTTTCCTATCAAACATCTATCGTCTTTATCTCCCCTTCTTCTTTTTTATGTTTGTTACTCTCTTGTGACACCTCTAATCTTCTGGCGCAGTTGCGAGCGCCGTAAAACCTCTACTAAAACTGAGTTTGAGCAATAATTTTAGTATGTCAGTTCATAATATGAATTATGATACCCAGACTGGTTCTTGATTATCGAAATTCTTGTTCTAGGCCCTTCTGAACGCTCAAAGCAGGATTAAATTTTTTATATAATAATGAGAGGAAAATATTTTAAAAGACTGAAATACTTAAGTCAAACAAGACAATGCAACAACATTTATTTTGAACCCCCCGGGGCAGTGCGACTGACTGAAGTGTCTTTAGGCCATTCCCAAAGGGGGATATTTCTCGTTCAAGCATAGTAGAATTGTAAATGGGCTGACTCATGTCACATTCATAACTGTGCCTGATCTACAACAGGGAACTGCTGCTTTTTCTTTCCTCATCCTTACTATTATCATTTTCCTCTACTTCTTTTGTATGTTTGTCACTCCCTTGTGACCTGCCATGCTATTTTGGGGTGCCTTGATAGTCGAAGCAGACCTTGTGCTGTTGAAGCTAGAGAGGTGAGCACAGTAAGTCTTGATTCCCTGTAAAGACTTCTCTGTTGACACCCACCCCTTAGCGCTCATATGACCTTATGCAGTTGCGAGCGCCGTAAAACCCTCTACTATTTAGAAAAAAATTATTATTTTGATGAAATGTGCAAATCTGTGTTTGTGAATTTTGTGTGGTGGTTCGAAATGTGCTGCAACATTGCTTTTGATCAAACAAATGTGTCTGCAACACACTTAAAGAGTTAAACTGCCCTATTTGTTAAGATTCAACTGTGCTGAATTGTTCTCTAAGAGATATTCAATTGTGTTATATAGTCCTACAAGACACTGCCAGTTGTTGTGTGGTGTCCTCCTAGTCCAGGTCTGTTGTACATTATTGTCCTGTTAGAGAAGTCAGTTGTATTAACCTATTTCATCGAGTTAGTTTGTAGTCCTCTATTGCCTTGCCAATATAAAGAAAATATGACAGTTCAGTCATTCAGTCTGGGAATGACATGTTGCACTAGCTACCAGTGATGTCAAGTTTTGAGTGTTCGTGTTATCTGTGCTGGACTGTGCCTAGATATAAACATACGTATGTAAATACAATGTACATACAAAGAATATTTCTGTCAAAGTCACCAAATACACAATATCAGACCAATACAAACAATTTTAGAAGCACGCCATTGCTAGTCGCCACTAAGATAAGATAATACTTGACTGTCTCAGAGGGAAATTTTTCTTGACTGTACAGGACTTTAAATACACATGCAGGCATACATGTGCAATGCCCGGTTGAGAGAAAACACAAAGGTTAACCAACTATGCATTTTCTACATTACGCTTTTGTGTTATCCCAGTGTACCACACCAAGTGCATTGACCCGTGGCTGACCAAGAACAAGAAGACGTGCCCGGTGTGTAAACGCCGAGTCATCCCTGGTCGTGACGCTGACTCCGAAGACTCTGACTCTGACTCTGATGGAGGTTCTCGAGCGGAGAGCACTCCTCTTCTCCGTGGTGGGCCCAGTTCGAATCCTGCTCGGTCTGCCTATGGAGGGGCTACTAGTGCCCCTGGAGGTAGGTTATTGGAGGGTGGGCAGATATTTGAGTGTCACGGGGAGAAGGGGGGGGGGGGATTGATAATGTGGTAGGAAAACAGGAGGATAGGTTGTAGAGGGGGGAGGTTGATTAAGGGGAAGGAGATTGAGAGGGTGTGTTGGGGAGAGATTAACAGGGCGACTCCTGAGAATTGCCCGAGAATTAAAAAAGAATATGCCGAGACCTGGGAATTCCCCCGGGTCTATGAGGAAATCTGTATACTGTTCCAGGAAAGACCCGGGAAAATGCACAAAGTTCTGGAATATTTGAAAAGCGAATCCGTTAAGGTCAGTAAGTTCATTTTCGCCGGTTGCGATTGTGATATTTGTTCAGCTTTTCCCGCGTTTTACGCGAAAAGGCGGCTATGGCGGCAGGCCAAAATGTATGTGTGACACGAAGTTCGATAAGGAAATCAAGATCTACTTTCACTTCCGTTACACCACCCAGAAATTTGCCGGTGATAGTCTGGATAACTCCACGTTTGTGACATTCAGGTTGTGCAGTATAAATGCTGTGTCGCCACGCAAATAAATCAGTATTCGTCACTGTGCTGTCACTTGTAAAAAAGAAGAACAGAAAATACAAGCATCATCTGCTTTTTAGATTGTCGTGCTCGCCATCAGTGAACCTGCGTGCGTTCACATCATGAAATATGGCATCATGTTAGTACCTGCAGTTGTTGTTGGGGTCACCAAAGTTCATTCGAATCCTGAGCGTTGCCAAGTATAGGACTCCGGAATGGGGGAGGGCACTATTGATCTTTTACAAAGATACATGGGGGGGGGGGCTTGAAGGCAACAGCTGATGACAAAAACTTTGAAGCAAATTTCTGAATTTTGATTAGAACTCTTTGCAAAGCGCGTGTCGGTACAGGCAGTGTGTGGAATTGAGATCGATCATACCGTTTAAGTCTTGTTTTTGAACTAAAGTGTTCGCATTTCACTTGTAACTATATTGTAGCTTTCTGTTCAAGATTGGCAGATTTTCAGTGTCACTGCATCTTGCCCTCTCTCAGTTCTCACACTGAATAGGTCTACTTAGTCATTCAAGTTATTACTCTACTTTGAGCAATAATTTTTGTCTTTCATGTTCATAATATGAATCCTGACACCTAGACTGTTTCTTGACAGTGGATATTTTTATTCTAGGCCATTCTGCAGGCTCAAAGCAAGATTCTATTTTTATATAATTCATATACACAATATGATAAGAGGAACATATAACAGACTGAAATACCTACGTCACACATGACCCCAATGCAACACTGACATGTTGACTGGATATATTGTATGTACGTAAGTGTGTATATGTATATATACAATACATGGAACACGCGCTTTCATTGTTATATAACATACTCCTGGAAAATTGAGAAGCCGGTTAGCAGTCACCCTGGATTAATTATAAGATATGAGACTGAGAGGATGTGTTTTTGAGGTGGAAACTAATGCTGACTTAGAGAGGGGAGGGCTAGGTGTACAGTGGAACTTTTTTGAAAACTCGGATGAAACGAAAGGAGTGGGATTCCCCGATTTTTTAAAATTCATAAAAGACAATAAAAAATAACTCGGATTCAACAAACACATAAGTAAGCAAGCAGGGTGAACTGTTCTGTGTGACCAATCAGCAGCCACCTTTCATACCAACATGCGTGTTGTTATCACGCACCCATGTCTCAGCACGTGCTGGGCTCAAACGGGCAGCCAGCGTACATGTGACTGCGTGTGGGTGTGTCTGGGGGAGGGGGTACAAATGGTCTGGGCGTTAAATGTCAGTAGAGATACAAACGCGCCGCATTTTTTTCCCCCCCCCCGGCTACTAATCAATATTACAATGATAAGCTAATCATGACATAGATTTATTCTACGTAATGAATTGCATGCTGGATTGTGGATCACAAACGTTACTTGCTCTGGGCCTGTAATTACAAAAACCTCATATTTGCCCATTGCCATAAATGAAACCTCGGATTCAACGAAGTTGAAGGCCAGGCCAGACGACGTAGTTGAATCCGGTTTCCACTGTTTACAGTAAGCAGGGAAAGCAAAGTGTATACAGTACTAGATAATGTTGCCTGAGTCTCTCAGCCTCTGTTCTTCTTCCTCTCTTGCCCCTCCAGCATCTGCAGAGGTCCACGAGGAAACTGAGACTCCCCAGGCCACGGGCGGTGTTGGCATCTCGGACATTGCCACAACTGTGACAGCGGAGGTAAAAGAGGAGACCCGGGGGCCCTCACGTTCTGAAAGACGTCGCCGACGACACGACCGGGAGCGCAGGCAGGACAGAGAGCAGAGACAGGAGTTGGCCAGTGGGCAGGTGGACCAGGGAGAGGAAGATGGCGGGGCTGTAGGGGGCGCTGCTGCCTTAGGCCTGGCGGAAAATGTGGCTCGCGAGCTGCAGAGGGAGGAGACGAGAGAGGAGCGCCGGGAGAGGAAGAGGAAGAAGAAGGAGGCCAAGAGGAAGAGGAGAGCGGACAATGCCCCAAGGGTAAGTGAGGTGGCGGACGGGGACCGCCAGACTCTGCTGGATGATGATACAGACGAGTTTGTCAGCGCTCACTCCAGCTTCAGAGAGGTCGATCAGGGCTCTGACGATCTGCAGAAAGCAGAGTTGGAGAGACAGAGGGAGATTGAGAGAGAGAGGGAGGAGGAGAGACAGAGGGAACTAGAGAGGGAGAGGGAGGGGTACATCAATCCAAGCTATTCTGAGAGTCAGGAGGTGACTGTAGCGGGATCAGGCAAGAGGGAACTGAATGAGGTGGTGTAGTCCTAGAGAAAGCTCTAGAAAGGGGAGGAGGGGGAGGGGCAGACAATATGATAGAGGAATTAAAGTTGAAAAAAGATGATGACCACAATAGAAATATGATTATTTACTTTTTTTAGATGGATAAAAGTTTAAAACACTTTACTTTGACCATTGTTTGGTGTGACAGCGTTGAGAGTAAACTGGAATCGGTGCATATGCTTAAAGCCGTAATTCAAGCTTGTGACTTTTACATTTTTCTTTATGGTCTTTAGTCAGATGTACAGTATCTGCATGAATTTTTAATTCTTACAACTTGTCCTGATTTGTAAATGCCTCAATGATTATAGTACTGGTTCTTCTAATTTCTATCCAGGAATAGTGTCACTAATTTGAGTCACTTTCCTTGTCGTGTCTTCGTTCTTTGCAAGACTCCAGTTTTGTTGGGCATCAGTGTGATGAAGCCTCTCTTATTGTGTAACACTATCAGTGTTTCGAATAATTGTATTTTTAATCATCTCCAATGTTTGAAAATTTTCTTTTTCATGAAAGCATAAAATTTTTGAAAGACTTTAGTCTCCTGTTGTAATTAATTTTGATGTTGATGCTTTGGGGTCCCCTTGCCACATTGTGAGTGTTAAGATGGGCTCATCTTTTGTAAGAGCATAGATACAGATTGTTGTCCAGGAGGCTTGGCTGTGCTTTATGCAGGTTATGAAGGACAGCAGAGTGAGAGTAGAGGTAGATGGCATTCGACTTGATGCTGATTTTTATCTTCTGATCATGTCTGTATAACACCCCTCCCCCCCTTCCCACATCTAGTGTTAACAATTTGATTCTGTCCAACTAGCAAGACTGTTCCTAGAGCTTTAAAGTGTATTGATCGTTCAGATTGGGATCACATAGCCATGCATGCTCTGGATGTGGTATCTGACCTTCTCATGTTTACTGTCATATTTAAGATGACCATCCATTTCCTGCATTGATGAAGTTTCTTTTTTCTCTTTGTAATTTGATGAGATGAGATGATTTATTTTTTTTATGACAGGTATGGTTGTCAAAATTTCCTTTTTTGTGTCCATTGTCATGTGGCTCTTTTTTTGTCAAGTTGTCTTGGCATTTTAAGCAAACCTCTGTGCCATGGAGTGCCATCTGTGAAAGTTTCAGTGTTCCCAGTCATAGCATGTTCATCTTTTTCGATTTTGATATATGTTTATTTGAACCGATATGAGTACTCAGGATTGGTGTCTGATAGTTCTCTATGGCTCATTGTCTATGGTATTTAAGTGTATGACTGCATCTGGCCCCTTTCCACTGGGTGGTGTAAAGAAGTTTGAATGTAGCATTCCACCAGTCTGTGAGCAGTGCAGTTAAGTTTGACTGTATCATTCCTCATCATATCTGTGGGTGATGTTGTCAGCTCTAACTGTATCACTCTACATAAGTGTACGGATGGTAGAATTAAGGTTGACTGTATCACTCTACACCTATGTATATGGATAGTATAGTTCGGTTTGATTGTATCATTCAGCATTATGTGTACAGATGGTGTGGTTAGCTTTGACTCTATTGTTCAACATTATGTCTTTGAATGATGCAGTTGGATTTGACTGTATCATTCCACATGCACAACATTTTCATGTCTTTATTGATTCTTACCTTTGTGCTTTCATAAGACGTGCTGTGCCTGGTGTGTGTAAGATGCTGCTGTGTGTATATGATGTGTGCATGTGCATGTACAGAAATTGATAACTGTTAACAGTCTTTTTCATGATATAGTCACTCTGATTGTTTCCTGTCTTTGTAAAGGAACTGAATTATTCTGTATGTTGACATTGAACAACTGATTTTTAACCTTCTATTGAGTCCGTATTCTTTTAAAGACTGGTTTCATCAGAGTACTTGTAGCCACTTATTTTTCCAACAAATTTTTAACCACTGATTTCGTCCATGTGCTTTGAGCGTCTGGTTTCCTTTGCATACTTTAAAAAACTGATTTCATGTGCTTGTTTTGCCTACTAGTTTTGTGTATGTGCTTTTAAACAACTGAGAACATGTACTGTATTCTTGATTGTTGTTGCAAGGTGGTTGTTGCCATCCACTGTAGGCTGTCTTGATCTGATAAAGGCACTAGTAGTAGTGTCAGATCACATGAAATCTTTGTTCGCCTCGCTATAAATCAGACGGGAGAAAAATCTTACCCATTATTTACTCCACCCTCTGCACAATATGTTGTAATGTAATCTGAGGTGCACTGAGGTGTCACGAGATGTTGAGGGCATTTTTTCAAGTAGGTTTTGAACTAGAATAAGGGCATTGGTTGCAGCCACTGCTCACTCAATATATTGTCCAAGGCCATTGTGTAAATTTTGACCGTCCAAATTCTGGTTTAACTTAGCCAAAATTCAACTTTCTGGCTACAATAAAAAGCGATATTTTCTTTGCGAGGACTTTGTCGCTGTCTGTGATCAGTCCTGCTTTTACTGACCCAGAATTACCATCTGCGATGTAGCAGTAATGTGCTTCGCTATTGAATGCTGGGGACCCAAGTTTGATTTCCGAGAAGGGATGAATTTTAATGGAGTATCGCTGTCTTTCTGTTGGGATGTTGTATCCTTGTCTGCCTGAGTTGCCCCTGACAGGCAGGGTTGGAAGCCAGCCTTCTAAATGATCTTAATTGCATTGATGGGAGAGTAAAAACATGTGTGGGTGGTTGGCGGGTGCTGTGGTGTGGTTTGCTCCTTCTTTTCTATCAAACATCTATCGTCCTTATCTTCCTTTCTTTTTTATGTTTGTTACTCTCTTGTAACACCTCTAATCTTCTAGTGCTCATATGACCTTCTGCAGTTGCGAGTGCCGTAAAACCTTCACTAAAACTAAACTAAGAACATGTGCATAAAACATATTTCTTAAAAGACTGATGCAGAATATGTAGCGGTATTGGAATTGAGAGGAATGCTTTTAGTTTCTACAGAATGATGCCATTTGAACTTTCATTATATGTGATGCGACCTGTTGGATTGAAGGGTTTTGATTTCTTGCTAAAACTGGGTGTTTAGAAGTGACTGAGTGCTATTTATAGAACAGTGGCTGCAACTAGTGACTGATCAGTGTTTTTAGTCAAGCTCTATGTACATATGTTTATAAGCTTTTCAAGACTTACTTTCTTTTGCTTTTTACCTGTTTCTTTGCATAATTGGAAGACATATGTAATATATAATGTATTGGAAAAGAAAAACATGTGTACAGTTAGTAATAAAATTATATATAATATCTATATGTGTGCGTGCCTGCCTGATATATAAGGCACCGTAAGACACATTTTGTTCGAACTGAGATACAAGGCAATAAAGGTCAAAAATACACTTTTTAAGAAAATTGAGTTCCTTTAAAAAATGATAGTTTTACCATTTATCTATCAATATTTACAAGGCTTTGTCCATGATTTGCGCAGAAAAATGTAATCTGAAGATGCTTTTGTCCCAAGCCATCTTGCATAATAACAAAGATGTGTTGGAATGTTTGCTGTGAAAGCTAACATCAGCAGAAGGTTTCTACAACTCATTAATAAAAACAAACCCCATCGCATTGCACACCAATGTTGTGAACTTGTGAACTTTTTCGATCTGATAAGTGCGCAAGATTGTAGCAAGACAGTAAAGGATAACAGGCTTTGTGCATTTGTGCCCTATTCCACTGGCATATCAAAAATTAGGTCAGCTAGTGCGCTTTCGTGTGCCGTGCAGTGCGTACGAAATACACTGACTCATTAAATGGAAGCTCTGTGCATACACCTCCTCCCACACTTTGTGAGCAAAGCAAAGTCATTTTGCTTGAGTTTCTAGTTCTATTTGACCGTGAATTTGCATTAAGAGCATTTTAGTAGCTCTTTGAAACTGTTCAATTGTCTTTAACTACTTTTTTAAGTTGTCATTTGAAAAGTAACAGCATGGTCAAGGGTTTTGGAGGCAAACAGTTCGGCTGGCAGATTGATGGCTGTTTATTTGGAGTAGAATTCAATCCAGGTCTAAGAAAAACTTTAATGCCATTTTTCTCAAAATTTTGTTTCCACACCATACCCAACCAAATGAACCAGCTCTCATAAAGTGCTAAAGCTGTCTTAAAAGTTTTAACAGCAAGTTTTTCAGAACGAATTTTGTACCAGAAAATGCAGTAAAATGCACTTCCTTGAAATATGTCGCACAGTACCTGTCACCAGGCACACACACATAATATTGTTGGGTGTCGGGCACGGATAACTCAAACGCATCATGAACACAGTGTGTTTGATTCATCCATAATTTGGGTAAACTGTGCCGTAAACAATTAGAGACATCAGTCGGGGAATGGCCAATTGTACGAGCTGGCCGTGATTTCGAGTTTTCCGTGTTCATGATATTTGTGCCAGACTGTGTACTTGTGCATATCATTGATGTCTCATGCAATCTACATAAGACTTGTATATGGCAATGGCAATGTAGTTTCGTTTAAGTTTTAATAAGTACTGCAAACACCACTTTCAGGGCTTTGGCTGCTAAAATTGCAAATTTATGACATGCTGAAACTTTAGGAAAAAAAAATTGACCATAACATATTGTTGAGAGTAAATAATGTGTATTTGACCACATTTGTATGTTTATTTATTCTACGGCACTTTGAAAATTGAATTTTTTGTTTAATTATGTAATATACTCGAAAAATAAATAAATAGATTCTTTGAGCATGGGGTCATTTTTTTATGCAATATATGCGATTTTGTTAATCTCGCTTTCAAAGTGCCCAATTAAAGTGACCTCTATCAAGTTGTGTTAATGCTTTTTTTTTTTAAAGAAGGCAAAATAAAATTTGTAGTTTCTGGTACCTAGTTATAGCTCAAAGTTAAGTCCGTTTCAGATTTCCCTTCTATGGAAAGACATGTACTTTGGCCAACTGAGAAAGCTGTGGTTTGTCCTTTCAACCGTAGTCTTGAGTTTGACTGATACACCTGTTCAACCTTCCTTCTTTCATTGATGGTGGCGAGAAATATGTGACAATTGTGTGGGGAAGAAAGAGTTTTTGAAGTCATTTTTGTTATTCATTTTTCATTTGTTTATAATCTCAATTAAACAATTAAAAATGAAAATTTCTTGTTATGCAGACTGCTTGAGACATTGACGTATATATGTTTGAACCTCGTTTCATAGATCAGTGTACACATTATGATGTCTCAGGATATTTTCTTTTTCTTTTCCATGATTTAATGTCAAGTGTATGTGTTCCTTGACGGCTAACAGACTCATGTTTGGACAAAGGCCTACCCTGGTGCACTGGTGGGTAACTGCATATATATTATGTGTCATTGTCTAGGGTGCACTGTCAGGGTTCACTGTTAGATATACATGAATGTGCCAATGTATGAGTCAAGGCACTTGAATGTGTGTGTGTGTGCATTGTGCGTGCATTTGATTATACAGTGAATGTATACAATGAATGTCGTTGGCATGATGAGAGAGGCTCGGTGATTACTTGTTGTTTGTACATTGTATCTCTCCAATAAACCAATACTCACCTCCTGTGTCTCTCACGATTGTTCTCTCTATGGCTGCTTCTTCTTTCCTATCAAACGTCTATCGTCCTTATCTCCCCTGCTTCTTTATTATGTTTGTTACTCTCTTGTAACACCTCTATTCTTCTGGCGCTCATATGACTTTATGCACCTCTACTAAAACAAACAATCTCTATGGCAAAGGCAAATGGGTGGTTGGCGGGTGCTGTCATGTGGTTTGTTACTTCTTTCCAACCAAACATTTATCATCCTTTATCTCTTCTTCTGTACTTCGTATGTTAACTCTCTAGTGTGTGGGTGATTGGCAGGTGCTCTGGTGTGGTGTTCTTCTTCCTTCCTATCAAACATCTATCGTCCTTATCTCTTCCTCTTTTCTTTGTTTGTTACTGTTGAGTAACACCTCTTTTTAAAATTTCAGATGAAAGAAGAAAATCACTGAAAAAAAAATGTGAATACGGTAATGAAGTTATGCCCCCCAAACAGCCCATCTTTCAAGTGTTTTTGAATTATCAGAATGCTAACGGCAGGGTGTCCAGCAAAGTCGTAAAGTCGTAAAAAAAAGTCGTAAATTCAGCGCCCAGGTCGTAAATGGTAGTAAATTTGCCTTGAAGGTAGTACAAATTTGGTAAACGGTCGTAAATTGGTCTGCATACTGAGTGATGAAGCCAGCAAGACTTTTCAGTGAACCCTAGCCGCGGTACATGACTCCTTTTGCCGGTCGCGATTGTGATATAATATTCGTTCACCCTTCCCCGTCCGAGAGTACGTTTCACGCGAAAAGCCGGCTATTGCGGCAGGTGGAAGTGTAAGTGTATCATGTATGTGACACCGAGGCTCGATCGGGAAAATCAAGATCTACTATCGCTTTCGTTACCACCCTGAAATTTGGCGAAGATAAACTGATAACGCAACATTGGT
>NW_004797731.1:68650-71607 GCF_000002075.1 Aplysia californica | reverse complement strand
CGTGACCGGTCAGTGAACCTTCGCGCGAGGCACCACAAGGTACGGCATCGGTGAGCACCGGTGTTTTTTGGGGTCGCCAAAGTTCATTAAAAGTCTGATCGTTGCGAAGTATAGGACTACAGAGTAGGGCAGGGATTATTGATTTTTTTTTTTAGAGATACACTCGGGGGAGGGGGGAGCGGCTGAAGGCAACACCGGAGGACAAAAAAAAACTTGTAGGCAAATTTCAGAATTTTGATTAGATTTAGAGCCCTCTGCAAAGCGCGCGTTGGTGCAGGCCTTGTGTGGAATCGGGATCCCTCACTCCTTGTAAGCCGTGTTATATTGACATAAAGTGTTCGCGTTTCATTTGTTGGGTGATAGTAAATTAGAACAATATTGTAGCTTTCTGTTCAAGACTGGCAGATTTTCAGGGTCACTGCATCTTGCCCTCGCACAGTTCTTACATCTCTCACACTGGATAGATTTACTCGAGTCATTACGTGTGTGTGTTGGCGTGCGTGCGCGCGTTGTTGTTGTGTAACATGGCCCTGGAAAATGGAGAAGCCGGTTTGCACCTACCACCACCAGGACAGTGCTACTGACTGAAACGTCTTTAGGCTATTCCCAAAGGGAGGATATTAACATGTTCTTATGCACAGTAGAATTGTAAATATGGGCTGATTTATCAATGTCATGCTCATACTGTGCTGGACCAGCATAGGGTGAACTGCTGCCTTTTCTGTCCTCTTCTTTACTATCGTCATTTTCCTCTACTTCTTTTGTATGTTTGTCACTCTTGTGAACTACTATTTCCAGGGTGCCTTGATAGTCGAAGCTTGATTCCCCGTTTGGACTTCTCTGTTGACATCCACCCCTTCTCGCTCATATAACCTATGCAGTTGCGAGCGCCTTAAAAACCTTACTTAAACTTAATCTAGCGGCGAGCAAGCTTGCGATGGTCTGTCTGTCCTCCCTTTTGTCGACTGGACTTTGTTGTGTGTTCTTTTCGTTCGATATGTTATGTAATAATAGTAATACATATGTTATTGAAGGCGCAATTTAACTCCCTTTTTTCGAGCTGGTGTGGGGCTTGATTTGCTGGGCAGTAAATTTTTTTTCCAGGTGGTAAATTTTTTCAAGAAATATTGCTGGACACCCTGTAACGGGTGCTCTGGTGCGGTTTGCTCCTTTTTCCTGTCTATCCTGAATTGTTCTTATTTCTCCTCCTTTTTTGCGTTTGTTACTCTCTTGTAACACTGTTATATTCGGTACTTCTGTGACCCTTTAGTGTTTCAAGTGCATGTACTGTAAATTTCTTACTTAAACTAAGGAGGGAAAAGAAAAAGAAAAATCCATTTGAATAATGAAGTCATGCCCAAAATAGCGCTTCTTCAATTCCAAGTACTGTTGAGTGACCCGAATGCGTGTCTTTGAACTATTAAAAACTTGGATGGTTGGCGGGTACTTTGGTGTGGTTTGCTCCTTCTTTCCTATCAAACATCTGTCGTCCTTATCTCCCCTCCTTCTTGCGTAATTTGTTCTTCAGCGCTTATATTATATTATATGACCTTATTGTGTTGCAAGCAAGTGTATAAAACTCTTACTAAAACTAAAACAATTAAAAAACGTGTCTCATAACTTTTCGGCTGTTTGTTTGAGGGATGAGAAATACATCAGTATATACATGTAGTTCAGCTTCCAGTGTACCTGAAACCATCCTCTCTTGGTCAGTCTTCTTCTTCATTTTACCTTTACCCAACAGTGACTGGGTAACTCACTGGCTGGCCATAGACAAACATCTTGGCAGTATGCTTTGCGCCTGTACAATGGCAGTTTACGCGGTATGCTTCCCGGGAAGCCGAAAATATTCTGAGTGTTCTCAGATCTACTGGGTGTGATAAGAGCAAAGTTGTACAGTGCATCAGATCTAGTGGGTGTAATAAGAATAAGAGTAGCAGAGTTGTACAGCGCATAAAGCATACTTTAGAGCTGCTGACATTGGCAAGCTACGGCTCCCAGACCATGTCCGGTCCACGAGCAGTTTTTAGTCTTTCTAGTTTTTGTAAGAGTTTTTTTAAATGCACTTGGAACACAATTGGATCATCTAATATAAGATTGGAAGCGTTACGAGAGTAACAAACACAAGAAAGAAGGCGTAGAGATATATAGGCGATAGATGTTTGATAGGAAAGAAGGAGCAAAGCACCCACCAACCAGTCACATTTTAAAGTCTGGCCCACGAGTCGATCATCAATAATGAATGTGGCACGCGGTGAGTTGACCAGACTGTCCGTCTAGGAAATTATCATCAAATTTCCGGTGTAGCTCAAGTAGCCGGAAGCAATAGAACTACGGTAATGTGTTATCTCATGAAATGCCATTGGGCGACATGGTGTCAGTTTTAGTCTCATTTTGAAAGCTTGATATTTCAACCCATTTCACCTTATTTTCTCTGGCTTAGACCCTCGAGATATTCGGAATCGGTTGGAGGAGGGGGAGGGGGTCCACCTAAGGGCTTAAGTTCGTCATTACCGGGCCTAACGACTTGAAACTTTGAATATATATATATAGGCCTATATAAATATGTATAAGTTGTTACTGGCACAAAAATCATAAAATCAGTTTAATAACCACCATCTTGAATATTACGTCATAAAAATGCAACTCATAACTTTATCAAGGTAATTTTTTGGCTTTTCAGAAACATATTGGCAAGAGGATTGTTATAGTCGAAAATGGGCCATAAAAAATATCTTTTTGAAGTTTTGAGTTACAGTGTGTCAAAGTTGGACTTTTTTGTGTGCCGAAATTTACCCGAATTTCAGTCAATAAATATATTCTATAAATAGTGATTGAAAAAAAAATCCTTTATTATGAAGCCATACCCCTGGACTATCTACATATATGTGAGGCAGCGTGGTGGAACCAGGCTCTCGTCAAAATAATCAAATTGAAGAAACCTGCATTTTTCCGCA
>NW_004797731.1:64176-66552 GCF_000002075.1 Aplysia californica | reverse complement strand
AATAATAATAATAATAATATATTCGGACGATATATATTTGATAGTAAAGATGGGGCAAACCACACCATAGCATCAGAAATGGAAATACTATGATAACTATACTTTCAAACAGAAAAACAAAATAAACTTGAGAGATAACACGGCAAAATTACAGAAAAACAAAATAAACTTGAGAGATAACACGGCAAAATTAGGAGACATTAAGCCAGTAAAAATGTTCTTTGAGAATGAGACAGGACAGATAAGGAGAGGCAGCATTTTACGCTAAGTTTAGTTTTTAGTAAGAATGGTACTGCCCTCTCAAAACAATTAGGTCATATAAGTGTCGAAGATGAAAGGTGTTATTATAGAACAAAGAAAAGGAGGAAAGATAAGGATGATAGATGGACATCATCTCCACTTTGCTTTAAGATGACAGCCTTACCTGAAGAGAATCCATGAAACATTTCATCATGTAATAATCAGTTTCTCTATACCCACCCAATTTAGCTGGGTGTTCACAGGGAATGGAATACTGTTCTGCAAAAGAAAAAACAACCCATATTATAACATTTTTATCAACAGGCCTTGACACTTGTTGACATTTTACACAGGCTTGCAACAAAATAAGGTCGAATAAGTGCCGAAGATTAGCGGTATTACAAGAGAACAACAAACAAAAAAGAAGGATGGGAGATAAGGACGATAGATGTTTCATAGGAGAGAAGGAGCAAAGCACACCAGAACACCCGCCAACCACCCACAGATCACTTAGGGCACGGGTTCCGACCCTTCCTGTCACAACCGACGACGTTTGAGAGAGAAACAGCGTTTGCATATAATAATCTTACTACTAATGGAGCTAAGGCCAAATTTTGCGAACAGTATATTCTCAGAAACTAAGAATGAAAAAATATGAAACTTTGACAGTACCTATAACTTGAAACGTAGTGTTGCACTATTGTATTTTCATTGAGATAAAAAATGTAAGAAGAAAGCCCATATAAAGTTAAATTCAGTTCTTTTGTAGCGATCGCCATCATTTGCGTCGACATTGTATATTCACTGCGGAGTGCCGACTGCGCCGAAGTATTTTGTCTTCAGTTATACATTAAGTAGGTTTACGGGAATTCTCGGTTTCGGTCTCATGCCTTTGACCGTCTTCTCACAGCGGGTTTGGAGCGCTCATAGAAGAAGGAGGAGGGGGAGGAGGAGGAGAAGATGTAGGTGTAGATTAAGAAGAAGACGAAGAAGAAGACGAAGAAGAAGACGAAGAAGAAGATGAAGAAGAAGAAGAAGAAGAAGAAGAAGAAGAAGAAGAAGAAGAAGAAGAAGAAAAAGAAGAAGAAGAAGAAGAAAAAGAAGAAGAAAAAGAAGGAGGAGGAGCAGGATGAATTAGAGGAGGGGGAGGGGGAGAATAAGAAGAAAAAGGAGGAGAAGAATCAAGTAGTAATACGTGTTACAAAGTTGGTACTTTTTGTTTGTTACCCTACCTTGGGAGAGAGGGAGAGAGAGAGAGATGGGGAAAGAGAGAGAGAGAGAGAGAGAGAGAGAGAGAGAGAGAGAGAGAGAAAGAGAGAGAGAAGGAGAGGAAGAGATAGAGGATGCCAGAAAGCACTGCAGAGGGAGGGTGGTGAGAGTGACAGGGAGGGTGTCGTCGAAAACGCCAAAAGTAGCCTACCGTGGGCCTACTTAATGTATTCATGGGTCAAAGTCAAAGGTTCAGCCAATCGTAGCCCGGTTTACCCCCTGCGTGTAGTTGCATGTGTCTAATATCTAGATCTAGATCAAGATAAACAATCATGAAAGTATTGAAAGTAGATTTCTCCTGCAGTGGATTTAGCGCGCACGCCGAAGGGTGAGTGTATTTTGTGCACAGTGTCTAGATCTAGATGAGATCAAGAATCTAGATCTAGATACCGGACCTGTTATATATGGTTTCCACTGTACTTGTCAATGAGCTAGAATTTTTTTTTAACGCTGTCAGAGGAAAGTGAACAAGCTACAGACACTGTCTCTGTGATTTTGAAGACGTCGGTGTATTCCTTTTTACAGTGTTGCAGCCCTTTCGTGGATTATTATTGTCTTAGTGCTTTTTGTGATGGTGTAAGGCGAAACCCGTATTTTGTGATAGTGAAGAGCTAGACAGCAATACACTAAAGCAATGTAGATCATGAGAAGAGTTAATCAAGGCAGACCTAATCTAAAGCAACATAGATCTAGAAGCCAGATGTTACTGTGGAAGACTAGACATCAATGTAGATATAAAATGCCTCCGCGGCGTAGACCAGGAGGAGCAGAGACGCCAAGGCGTCGACCCCGAGCAAAGCCAGGTACTCAGCTAGTATCAAGGAGCTTAGAACGAACTGTAAACTCCTTGGCTAGTATATATATATA
>NW_004797731.1:57725-63057 GCF_000002075.1 Aplysia californica | reverse complement strand
GGGGGTTCAGAGGCCCAGCTGGAGGGACCAAGGGCCTCTTGTCCGTCGGCAATCAAAACTCTCATTTTCTTGTTCTTTAGTGCAATAACGCTTGTTGAATGGATGGAAAGTCAATCCTCCTTTTTAAATAGCATAATATGCTATTATCTGCCTGTAGCATGTTACCAACTTGTTCATCTTTTTTACAGAACGAAAACCCATTTTGCTCCCTTTATTCAAACACACTAACACAGTGTGAAACTCTCAATTAGTGCTATCCTCTCTGATAATGGCATGCGTCAGAGTCCTACTACTTATCCATTGACTACCACTGCTTGCCTTCATAGGACCACTGTTTGACTTTGACCTATGAAAAACATGTCCGTTTGAACCTCCTTTGCTTCTACCCTTAGCTCCACCCACAGGAGCAATAAATAAGCACAGTCAACCAATGCCATCCCTCCCATGCATGTAAGAACGATTCGAGGAACTGGTCAAACTAATTTCTCACCTCTGGCCTGAGGCTACCCATTATTGAAGTTCCCGAGCTGGAGCGCCACTCGAGCCCATTTACTGACACTGGTGAGATTTCACGCCCGTGCCCTCCCCCGACTATCTGCACTTCTCAGGGCTCACAGGAATGGGGTAGCATGTAGCATCGAGGCGAGCTTATCTAGCCCTAATGCGCTCCTACGCCCCTTCTCCGCCTTGCAGTATGGTCTAACGGTTAGAGCCGATGGAACCAAACTTGAAAGTTTCGTTTCAAATCAGGGCTGAGTAGACAAGGCATTTTCCGTCTTAGACAGGTAAAAACCCTCTGAAGGGAAGGAATATTAACTCTTTCCGTTTCTGCATAAGATTGCTTTTCATTCTATAGAGGTAATTAGATTATAGAGGAATTTATCAAGGGGGGGGGGGGCAGGGATATTCCTTTATGACAGGTTTCCATCTTACACTTGCTTCTGTTAAAAGGCAGGTTCCACTGTACTTGTCAAAGCACTGACCTGGTGGGACATGACGTCATTATCTGCATCATACACGCATCTACCATAGGGTCCAGTGCGTAAGGCGTCTGTCACGTTCTCTATGTCCACCTCACAGGTAAGTGTACCCAATGGGTATCCAGTGTGACCCTGAGGAGGTTAAGCTTTAGTAAGAGTTTTACGGCACTTGCAACGCAAGTAGATCATAAAAAATGCCGAAGATTAGAGCGAGGCATTACTAGAGAGCGACACACAAAGAAAAGAAGGAAGAGCGATTTGCACTTGTTACTCTCTCGTAAAGCCTCTAACATTCGGACCTTACATGACCTAATTGTGTTGCAAGTGCCGTAAAACTCTTACTAAAATTAAACTAAAGGACTTTAGACTTTGTTGAGTAGGAAAAAAGAGCAATCACATGAGAAACCGTCAACCACCTGCTTCCGAGGAAATGATTACAGAGTCAAGTTAAAATAGTTGCCAAAACATCAAGGGAAGTTGATACAAAAAGAAGAGCTGCTTGATACCAGTAATAAAACTGAATAGTCATCTAACTGAAACATTTTTTATGATTGTTCATTTCATTATGCGTGCGACTGTGGGTCTATAAATTGTGAGTGCAAGTATAATATTAGGGTTCCCATAATACTATACCATGTGTGGATGTGTACAGGATGTGTGAGAGAGTATGTGTGTATGTGTGCGTGCTCGTGTGCATGTGGGTATGTGGGTATGTGCGTAGGTGTTTGTGTGTGTGTGTGTGTGTGTGTGTGTGTGTGTGTGTGTGTGTGTGTGTGTGTGTGTGTGTGTGTGTGTGTGTGTGTGTGTGTGGTTAAACACCAAATTAATGTACCAGCATCTGGTCAAAATAATGTTATCTGATTTTATTTCATGTTATCTGTAGAAGGAGGGATATTGGGCATCTAATTTGTCAAGCAATCTGCCACGTTAAAAAAACCACAACAAAAAACAAAGTGGAGGAAGAACTGATCACAGTCATTGACAAGTTGTCACTTGTTATTGTTTTTTCAGCTTGGAACGTTGTTTTACAGGGTAATACAAAAAACCCAACCCAAAACAAAACAAAACAACAACAACAACAACAACAACAACAACGACAACAGCAGCAACAACAACAACAACAACAACAACAACAACAACAACAACAGCAACAACAACAACAACAACAGCAACAGCAGCAACAACAACAACAACAACAACAACTTTACAAGTTCTCGTTTGTTCGTTTGCTAATTTGTTTGATTTGAGGGTTGGTGTAATAATGAACCTTTTTTTCTTGACGACAAAAAAAATGTTTTAAAAAACCCAACTAAAACAAACAAACCACCTCTATCATGTCGTAGGGCTGCATTTCAGATGTATTTAGCTCAACATTCTCAATTCTAAAAATTACAGTTTTTTAATGTGTTGTATCAGTTGCATGTGCACAAGAAATTTTTTGTTGTTAAAAATTTAAAAGTTAATGTAATGTTGAGAAAAATAAAACCAAAAAAACAAGAACAATTACATAATGAAAGTAGCCTACAATTATTGTGAAAAGAATAGGACAGTGTTTTCCCTCTCTCCTAAAACCCCCCACAAAAACCAAAACAAACAAACAGCGACGACAACGACGACGATGATGACGACAACAACAACAACAACACCACCAACAACAAAAGCAAGAACAAGAACAATAGTTGCTGCCTAACAATTAAGTGAACTCTCATAAAACAGATACATGTACTACACATTCTTTTTCAAAAATTGTTTGTTTGAGAGCAGTTTATTACCACAGCAAATTTCCGGGAGATAAAATTTCATTATAAAATTCTTCTCATGAAAAGAAATCCCCTCACAAAAAAAAAAAACCGAGGAGAGTATCCCTTGATGATAAAATTGATATAGTGGTTACAATGACTGTGAAGTGAATTATTATTTGAATTTTGATACCTCACCTGTTCCACTAAATCAAGATAAAACCGCTTAGAAGAGTACAGACAGCTGTTCTTATAGGGGCAGTCAAGACATCTGGAGGCAGCGCCTGGCGGCTATTGGAGTACACACACAAGTCATCAATCGTTTTAAAAAAATTAAAAACTTGGCCCTTATAATAATAAACGACATTTATATAGCGCTCAACCCCGAAGAAAGTACACTGGCTCTGAGCGCTTTACAATACTGTACAACATACAACAGTAGCATAAAACGTTGTGTTCTGACTAAAGAAAATTATTCCAAATATTCCCTTTTACATAGCCTTTCAACTCTGGACATGACAGACACACAGCATGCCCAATCAGCACCAGACAAATTGCATTTATTTTGACATCTTCCAAACCATCACAAACATTCCCAAAGCACAAATTTAATTTGGTATATTCCATAGTATTTGTATTCTCTGCCTTAGAATTACCACGTTTTATCAGACATTGTGGCCGTTTTCAATTACTGTGACAATACGGCATGAGGTCAGAAATCAAATGTTCTATCTCCTCTATCAAAATCGTAAGATTATTCAGAGTCGTTGTCAGGATATTCAAAGAATTGAATTTCTAAAAAGTTTGACTTGTTGTGAAATTCAAAATTTTTGACGTAAAATTTCTCAAAAACTAACTATGTAATAAGCACTGAGCAGTTAGAACTTTAAGCGTATTGCTACCTGCCTTTTCAAATCATAGATAGAGAAAACAGATTTGATGAACGTGTATGAATAAAAAGTTGTGCTTTCTGTTCTTTGAGGACCCCAAAATAGCATGTTTTCACGTGGTCATTGATCGGTATCCGTGTTCTCAATTAAATCGCCCTCAACATAAAGAGGATCAGACCCACAGTGCACAGGGATTTAAGAAATTAAAAAAATAATGTGCTATGAGTTAAAACCTGACAGAGCTTAGCTTTCAGGTCGGCTATCTCTTCTCCATCATTCTAGAATATAATATACCAGTGATATCACCCAGAAAACTAAAGCGCTAACAACCCAAAGATATAATATAATAGTACTAGAGGTCGCATCTGTGACGTCAACCACGAAAACTCACTATGGCTGTGTGGGCCCACTCAGCTCGCTTCGTCGCTATTTTTGAGAGGACGAGAAACAGTGCTGTCACGTTGTGCGTCTCTCGCAAAGCCTAGGTCTTCATAGAGTTTGAAGCTCAGTTCAGTTTTATTGAAAGTTTTCTTTTTGTTTGCTGTTGTTATTTAAACACGCATTCACAATACGACACCTGTTAACCGATTTTGGAAAACATAAATGCACTTAAATCTGGGCTGCAAATTAACAGAGAGGTACACTATGAGGTATTGTTTTTTTTTCCGGGTGGGGAGGGGGAGGGGCGGAGGGAGACAAAGCGAGTAACTGAGTGTGTTAAGAAAAAGGACAATTTCATACTTACAAAATGTAGGCCTATTGCTTTTATGCTAGGTTGTCTACACTCTCCTTCTACTGCTACAAAGCCTAGGTCTTCATGGAGTATGAATGGGGTTAAGACTGGGTTTATTATTTGATATATTAATTCGTCATTGTATCAAATTGAGCAATTAATTGTAGGCTGGGATACTGTAAATCACTCATTGTACGGATCCTGTACGCACACCAAAGAGCGGCACAAATAATTATAGATTGACAACATTTCAAAATGCAACACTTAGATAAATAGCCGGTTTATCTTAAACGTTAATAATATTTGTTAAAACTGGCGTTGATTGGCAATGGTGTTTGGCTACACAGCACCTCATCTTCCTTGAACCCCTGCTGCTGCTTCTGCTGTTTCACATTCTGTTTGGCATCGGTTCCGCAAATAAAACAGAATATTACGCCAGTCTTATTGATGGGTAGTTACACCTGGTTGGCTACTTTTATATTCTCTCATCTCAACAACACCAACAGTGGGTTTTTTACGTTCAGCTAGCCTTGAAGGTGTACTAGAGTTGCAGCTGAAGCTTCTAGCAGCTTCCCAGTCACGTTCCTGATTTCAGAGGGACGATACGAGGCCTTGTTGTGATCAGCGGTGCGTAATCTAGACATACTGTTTAAGCGACGCACAGCAGACGATATCAATGAATTATGTGTTTTATTTTAACAAGTGGTCATCAAATCCACTCGTAGGACAAATCATGATCTACCACCACAACTCATGTAATAAATTCTTTTTATATAGATCTAGATTTATGAAGAAAAGTTTTTAATCTAGCCTCAGTTGTCGTGGAAAATTAAGATACGGTTAAGAAAAATTGAGACAAACTACTGTGTGAAGTATGGGTGACATTGATTTACCCGTTGTAAAGATAATTGTCTGCGGTCAACCGTTCGTGGTGCAACTTATCCTCAAATATCTTTATAACGGGTGATTCAATGTCACCCATACTTAGCA
>NW_004797731.1:55489-56849 GCF_000002075.1 Aplysia californica | reverse complement strand
GGAGGAGGTGGTGGGAGGCTAATGAGAATGGGACTTCAGAGGGAAATTCTGTACTGAAAACTCCCGTTGTCATAAAAAATGCAGGTCATCCAAATTTTACTTTTAAGTACTGAACAGTGGCCAGTCAGTTGTGAGTTCAGAATTTTTTAAAAAAGTCAAGCAAATGTTGATGACACTGGGTTTAGAAAGGTGGTCACTGGGTGTGACCTTGAGCAAGACACGATAACCCCAATTCAATTTTTTTTTAAAAAAAAAAACATCAGGACGCTGCACAGTGACAAACAGCAATGGCATGTTTGCTGAAGCGTGCTGACAAAATGAGTTACTTCTCGCAATCCACAAACGGAAATTTGGCCAAACGTCGACACTATAGGGTCAGATTAGTAGATTTTCTATTGATGCCACATTCTTTTTGTATAACGATCCTTTTATTATTCCATACTTATAAATTGTTGAAACTTCGCCCAATAGCGTGATGTATCTATTTCCATAAGGCTTGAATCCAAGAAGTAACTCATTTTGTCTGCACGCTTCACATAATATTGTTTATTCATTGTTATTCTTCTGATGCATGTTTCATTCCGTATTTATCATGTATGTACCAATTCCATGTTCACCTTATTTTCCTTTGTAAAGTGTGACAGCTTCCCGAACGAAGACACACGCCGACAGCGATGAGGGGACATCCAGTGGTTAATGAGGTCTATGTCATGGCATGACTTGGACATGAGAGAGAAGGTGCTTGCTGCCTCATTACTCCAGTTACCCCTCACAAACGCATGCGAGAAACGCCAGTACCCAATCTGGGAGAAAAAGGGATCCATCAACACTTTTGGGAATTTCGCTTTTAGTAAAACAATTGAATCAGTTCACTCACTTGAACAAACAAAACTTATAAGTAAAAGATTTAAAAATTGAACACTTTTAGATTTTCGATATGTTTATAAAGTATTTACTCGGAGATGAAGAAAATATCAGAGTAAAGTTGTGTGTTTGAATTCCGTCAGAGGCTCGACATTACATCCTTGGGAAAGGCACTCTTCAAGAATTTTCATTGTTTTACCCATGTGGAAATGGGTACACGGCTATTGACAGTGAACAATCTTGCAATATAGTCTCTAGGAGTTTTAGTGTGTGTAACCCACTGCTTCCACTGTATATTCTAGGGAACCCGAGAATATGTTTTTGTCATACCTGAGGTCTTCCGGGGTATTAATAATTGAAAAGTGCATAGAGTATCCAGCAGGGCGTGGATATGTGCTAATAATTATTGTAATCATTACTCGAAAACTGCTCTTTACTCTAAGATATCGAATTTAAAAGAAAAAAAGGGGGGGGGTAGGAATAAACAGGGGGTGGG
>NW_004797731.1:54424-55389 GCF_000002075.1 Aplysia californica | reverse complement strand
TTTAAAAGAAAAAAAGGGGGGGGGTAGGAATAAACAGGGGGTGGGGTGGACAAGTGGTCCAAAATTAATAAACGGGGGTTGGAATTTTAAAAAAACGGGGAGGGGGCATTCAACCTCATACCCCTGTAGTAGTAGGAACAAATCTGTTTTATTACTCCTTCAGTGAACAAAAGAAAAAGAGATACTGAAATGTTCGTAAGTTACTGTGACAACTTTTCGCCATTTAGGAACAAACCAGTTTCATTAAAAATAGAGTACAAAAGTTTTTTTTAATGCACAGAAAATTGAGGTAGTCAACCCAGTACCGTTACTAATACTGAGGGTAATTTGCCAGTTACAAAAAAAAAGAAAAAAAGAAAAGAAAAAGAAGTTTCATTCAGGGGAGCACATACAAACTGAAAATAATAAGCCAGAAGGGGGGGGGGGGCGCTTATGCGATATCTTAGAGTAAACACTTAAAATGTATTCTTTTCCACCTACTGGCTCGGTGTGCCTAATGCTGACAATGTCCCCAAGTTCACCAGAGTCGATAACTTCCTTGATCTTGCGGACCCAGTGAGTATAGCGCAGCACATGGCATACAGATAACTTGACATTCCACCTGTTGCACACCCTCACAACTTCTCGACAGTCTGCTTCTGTCACCTGTCACAACAAACAAAAAAAGAGGGAAAAGGTGCCTTGAGAAACAGCAGTTGGTCCACAACGTGTAGACATTTTGGTTGCCCGGACTTACTTGTATAGCAAAGGCCCACTTTTGACATCTCTAATTAAAGGCTAACATGTTCGAACCACCCACTTGCATGTATTTCCAAAGCGGGACGTTAAATGATACTTGTCACTACCCTGAAGAATCCCACTTACTTTACTTACTTTACTTTACAGAATCCCACTGTCCACCAAAAATTACCAAATCGCTCATCCCATGATAATGATGGTGATGATGATGATGACGACGACGATGA
>NW_004797731.1:52736-54324 GCF_000002075.1 Aplysia californica | reverse complement strand
ATGGGCACAACCCTCATTCTCAGCTCCTCGCATAGAGAGGTGGGGAAAGAGAGCTGAGATTCTTGCTCACATTCCTACCCTAAAAAAACTTAAGCAAAGAGACAATAATGCTCAGACAAGGGTTTGGGGTGTATTAAAGTTGAAGACTACAATGGAAAAGACTAGGGACGACCAAATCAAGTCTTCTTCTTCAAATTTCCACCGTGCAACCCAAAAATGACATTTGAAGATGAAACCTGTGTAAAATAACCACTAAATTTATCGTTCAACCGTTGAACAGTAAGACGTCTAAGAACTCAGCACATATACGTAAGCAATAGAAAGTCTTTGGATCTAAATTTTCAGTAAGTTGGAAAATGTGACATCACCAATTTTTCTCATGTAGTCTTCAGCCTTCTGTGAGGAGAATGAAACCATGTTACAAGAGTGCTCATACCGCACTTTAAAAAAAAAGATGTGTGAGCGAAACTTACTGCCATTGGCTTTTCCAAGAGGATGTGGTATCCCAGCTGAGCAAACGCTATAGTTGATTCCTGGAATAGATTACAATATAATTGATGGCTTTAAAACATACACTGGACATAAACGCCGATAGATTGATTTCTTTAAATCAGGCAAAGACAACGAAAACAAAAGTGACCAAAGATTTCATTGTGAAAGAAAATTCATCTAAGCACAACATGATTAACAGAATGAAGCTAAAGCTAATGCTTCTCCCCTCTTCAGCTTTAGCCGAATGTGGAAAACGCAGAACAATGTCCTACTACTTCTGGTGCTATTGTTTAAAGACCAGCCAGCTTAGCCTACGTGTAGATCTTTATTGCACGGGAATGGGCGCTATAGAAATTATCTGCAGTACTTTTATAATTATATCAATTCGTAATCCACATGTAATGAAAACTGACAAAGCCTTTAAAGTCAAACAACTGATATTTTTTACCTTGTGTTCCCGGTCCACTGTGGCAATGATGACAAAGTCAGCCAACTTCTCCCTTTTGGCGGCACTCCGCCAGTCTGACAGAAAAATACAACACATTTCCTTGTAACTTCCAGAAGAGAAAGATGTAACAAAAAGCCAGAAAGTGTCGAACCATCAATAATAGTACATAATATTAATATCAAGAATAATAGGGGCAAAAAGGTTCCCATCAAGATCTACTTTGCGATTTAAACTGACAATTGATCTAAATTGTGTCGATGAGGCCGTAAAAACATCTAATTTACAAGAAAACAGACAATAAAAAAAATTGATAATGAAGTGCCAGTATCCAACAAAATGTCATTATGTCACTTAGTAAATACATTTCCTCCCCCCCCCCCCCCGAAAAACCCACCAAAACCCCAACCCAACTTATATCCCGTATTGTGTTTAAGTAGATCCGATACAAAGTCCGTCCTCTCAGTCAACAGGTCAACTCACCAGTAAATACATTTTCTGGAGGTATGGTTCCTAATTTCAGTAAGGTTTTTCGTCTTCCTTCATGAGGCTCCGCCACTCCAATCACCTAAGTAAAGATTTATAACAACAACAGTGCCAGTTTAGTTGAAGGTCTACAGCGCTTGGGTGGTCTACCGTAAGCCCCCCCCC
>NW_004797731.1:42564-52156 GCF_000002075.1 Aplysia californica | reverse complement strand
GGATAGCCAGTAACAATCCCAAGCCCGCATAAGCTAGAGTTATACGATAGACCTTCAACTGAACCAGCTGTCAGACCGATCCAGTGGCATTGTGTCAACTAAACCAGGAACATGGCGGTAGACCTTCAACTAAACCGGTACCACAATAACAATGTTTAAAAAAAAATCCAAGTTACGCTCAAACAAGACAACGAATGTAACAAGACTACGACGTGTTTACGAAACCTATTGTGCGCATTGAAGTTTTCCAAATAGTATGTCTATTATCTAAATTGTGTCGATGTTACGTCAAACGTTCCAAGCTTCCATTCTAACTTAGAATACAGAATTTGACAGGCTACAGCATACAACATAATTATGCAATGCATTATTTACAAAAAATATCAATTCCCTGCTTTTCACATGGACCATCTGGAACCAGTCTTCTTCATGTTGTAAGGTTGATGTTAGGCAGTAATCTGACAGCATCTAAAGTACTTCTCTATTATATCTTGAGCGAGATTGGGCCAATAGATGCTTTGTCTTGCAAGGTCATTGGCCCTTCGTGTGCCCACATGGCCCGTATTCTTGAGGATCTCACCTCTCAGATTTAATGGGACAATGATTTTGTTCTGGTAAAACGGCAAACCATTCTCTTCATATAATTCATCTTTCAAATTCAAGCGATGTAGCCGCCTCATTTCCTCAACATCGTTGTTATGAATGAGAAGCCATTTATTTATTGTCAGCTTTCATGCTGAACAGCATTTTGGTCTGGACTCCTATCGTCACATGATTCCTTTCTTTATTTCTCCATCATGTCTGAGGTGACTGGGATGCCTGCAGTGGCACTGAACACTCTCTGAAACTTCTTGTTTTCGTGCGTTCTATTCTTTATTTGGTAACTTTTTCATGGGGGGAACACTTGGCACAGAGTTCCTGTTATGTACATATGAGACCCAGGCATGTAATTTATTATCTCTGTATGTCATTGATATTTTATCGTTATAGAAGGGCAAGAGGGCAGGCATCAGACTGCTTCAATCTTTCTCAATGATTATGCCCTGCTCCCTTTAATTTTTTTGCTACGATGAAAGTGTCTTCCAACAGACAATTGACTCCTTCCTTTTCTCCAAATGTCTGTATGCTTCTTTTGGGGGTAATTTCAATGCCGAGCTTATTCCAAATGGCATGTACAAGAAGCGAAATCTCCCAAATGTTGTGTAGAATTTAATGAGGTAAGAGTTTTCCTCATCTAATCCTTATTGCCAGTATGCGCTTTTCAGATCTACATAATATCAAAAGGTTAAATACTTTTATTGCTTCCAAGGCTTGGAGAGATCAGAAATCTGATCGCAGGTATGTTTTTCAAACTGAAGGTAAACCACATGATTGATACGTTCAACAATTTCAGCTCAAACCAAAGTTTCAGCAAGCCGTCCAGCTCTTTGGCAATGACTGGAATGTTTACTCACTGTGTCAGGTTTCATAACTTTTCTGTTCTACTAGTATCATTCAATTTCTGTTTCAGCTTAGCATGAGTGCAGGTGGTGTGCGTCTGTCAAGAAGCATGTATAACAGGACCTACAGTCTTTTTTAGCTATATTATGCGGTATGGTTCTGGGTATTTGCCCAACCCTTCAAGCACTTCTTTGTGTTCTCTTAGCAGGTCATCTCTTTGGAGACGGCAAGTTCTACTCATTTTTTGCAGTCTCCATCTAGCTGGATCAGTCCCATACCTGCTGATGCATGGAGTTCGAAACTGCATCTACATTTTCTGTAGTAACATGACTTGTGGTGTCGATAGCAAACTTGTTTCCAGCTCTAGTACAAATGTAGTTGTTTCAGCTTAACCATCAATGTGGATATCATCGTTGCAATATTCATTCAGCTAGCCTTCCGCCTATTTTTTCCGAAGCTTTCTTTGGAACAACATTAATTTGTTTCAACTCTTAAGTCTTATTTCAATTAACACTGTTGAACCAATAACACTGACTTTTGGCATACCATGCTTTCTTTTCTTGTCCCCCCCCCCCCCACCCCACTAATTTCTTCTACAGATCCAGTCAATGATGCACTTTGATCTCCCCCAAGACTTTCTTCCACTCTGATGGCTCTACTCTGTTGGCTTTTTACAAATGCATGCGAAGTTGTTCGTTTTTTCCATACTTCTAACAATGCTTCTCAAATGCAGGACATGACCTGGGCTTGGGGTGACCACCATATTTGCTGCATACCAAAGGATTTTCTACAGGCCTGGCTTGTTGCAGGCCTGATCTTGAAAAGCCTATTCATTATGGCCACCGCATCTATTGATCTATTATGTAGGCTCTCTTCTCAAATGATTTAGCTTGGCAGTGATATTTCCCCCAGCAATTGTTAATGTGTTAGCCTTCCTCAGGGACAAGTCATTGTGCCAGAGCATAATTTGTTTTAACTCTTTAAGGGCGCGCATTCTAGTCTTTCAACAACATATGAAGACATATTTTAAGGGCCTTTCTTCTTGTAATAAAAAAGAATAACTTCGTTATTCATCACTGGTACAGACTTTTCAATTCAAATTTCTTTATCTTTAACTTAATCCCCCCCCCCCCCAAAGCAAACTACACAAAACGCATATAATGTCTGATATTAAGCATATTTAGTTTTGTATCTCCGATTTGAGTAGAAAAGTTCTATATGTGCCACAACATTGCCTTTGATCTGCTGTCGGACATATTATGTGTCTGCTACGCTCTTAAAGAGTTAATGATTAGGACATTCCGGAGACTAGCATATCTCTTACTCTTATTAAGTTGTTTTTCACTTCCAGTTACACTAGTGGAACATAACTTTTGAGGCCAGCGATGAAACTATCAATCTTATCTCCAGGTTGTTGTAATCTGTCGAAGAAAAGGTAGTGTTCATGAACTACATTCTTCCTTGGTTCACAGAAGCTTTGACACCTGTGTGCAATAATTATTTTAAAAAAAATTTAATTCGCCTTCCTAATCTGATAGCACAAACAAGTAAAACAAAAAAGACTTCCAAGTCAGCGTCTCCTATCAGGCGAAGGAAGGTTGCTGCTTGCAGTCCTTTCGGTTTCTCCATGCGCTCTATGATCCTTCTAGGATTTCCACAGACATTTCCCTCAAAGGGATGGAGTCGAGGGTAACATTAACATGTCAGCCAAACAGTACCACTCAGTGAGAGCTTTGATTTGTTTAACATTAAATGGACACAGTTAGAAACAGAACCTTTTTGGGTAGGGTTGGTATAATTTATTATATAAAATGATAAGACATGTTTAACCTGAAGTGAAATGGCATCAGTTCAAAATCTACAAATTGGAGGTATCTATTTTTGGCCGACATCTCCGTTCGTAGATTGAGAGAATTAACTAATTTTGTCAGCACACTTCACATTTAATTAGTTATTAATAGAATCCCTTGCCAGGCCGGTGTACAGCACCACGTCCTAAGGTTGTGTGTTATTTACATCCCATTTACACGCGTGGATTAAAAATAAATTACCCAGGTACTCTCGCTAGTTTTAGCTTGTTGAAACCATATTTGACACCACGATCTCACAAACCTCTACCAAACATCACTAGACAATTTGCATTTGCATTGTGTCTATTTTCTATCTTTTTTTGTGGTCCAACCTCATTCTATATGCACAGAAGTGCGTGAGGCTATTGCGATTGACACAAAACCAACTTATGTCAATATTATGTCAATATTAGATGTTATGGTATAAACATGTGGCAATTCAGTTACAGTCAATAATATTAAAGAATATTAACATCTTATTCTATCTATTTTGGGCACAGATGAAGTGAAGTTTTTTTAATGAAACAAAAATAGGCCAATACACTATGTTCCTTTAAACCAATGCATCGATATAACGTTTGTCTTATTTTCCTGTTTATCTAAAAGGGTGACAGGATAGAGATAAAGATCCAAAAGCTAAAACATTCGAATCAAAATAAATCAAGTAAATCATCATCATCATCATCATCATCATCATCATCATCATCATCATCATCATCATCAGCAGCTTTTCTCACCCCATGCAGCAATACATCTTATACTAAATCATCAACAAGATCTTGCCAACTGTAGCCTTGTCATAGTTCTAGGCCTACTTATTAAACATCTCTATTCCTCCAGATAAGTTCAGTCTAAATGTCTCTATTCCTCAATCAATTTCAATCTTGATAAAAAGAAATAGTCAAAGAATTTCCAATAGACACGGGTAGCTTTGCCTTCTTCGCAGAACTGAGAAAACACGTATCTCACCATCAGCTGCTCAGGGAACATTATCGCGTATCTGGAGTACATTGTCCCGCGGGTACCAGCACCAATAATCAGACAGGTCAGGGGCTCTTCTGTGCCTACGAACAAGACAACTTGGGTGATGACGACGACAACAATGCCAACAGCTTCAGCAACAATAATAAACAAGCACTAACAAACTAACGATGTCTTAAAATTTTGCTTTATATCTTTTTCCTTTCTTTTTCACAATTGATAGGAATAGACAAATATAGATTAGATCTTTAGTCAGAACACAATACAGTGTTTATGTGTTTCTGCTGTATTGCAAATCGCCTAGAGCTCGTGTACTTTAGTCAGGATTAAACGCCATATAATATACATGTCATACTGGTATGTTATTAGTCACATGTTCACACAAGAAATACAAATGCAACATAGCAAGTCCAAATGCAACATAGAAAGTTTCATGCCACATAGAAAATTCCAAATAATGTACAATACAATAGGAAATTTTAGTGCTCGATTGTGAGTAACAAGTTCAAATGTACAAATAACAAATCCAAATGTGACACAAGAGCAAGTTCAAATGCGACACAGCAAAAGCAAATATCCTCCACAAAGATTATTCAGCGTGAGAAGCATTTTCAATGTGCCCAAACTGAGTTTGCGACAATCATAAGCAGTTTAATTTTAGGGTGAATTGATCACCATTAAAAAAAAATTCCGAGAATGCTCCTTCGGAAAGAAATTTTGATAGGACTGAAGCAACCAGACATCACAAATCACTATGCAGCCTGGCTGGTGCAGAACAATTAACGGTATGGATTAGTCTTCATCGATGAGGCTGGTATCAAGCAGTTAATGAAGAGAAACTGTGGAAGAGCACGGCGTGGTCAATGCTTTGTTCGAGTAGTGCAGGGTCGAAAGGGACCAAACCGCACGATGACATACTGTCAGTGACGAGAGAGGCCTGGTCTTTCACGACTTTCAAGTAGAGGGAATGGCAGATATTATTTCAACCCATCCCTCTAAGAAACGGTTCCACCAATCCCCACAACGAAGTATGCTTTGTATGTAACAACGCTGGTGCACAAAGGCAAGCTTTAAATGGCAACTCATCAATAGATTGGGGGTGAAATATCTTTCCCCCTGCCCCCTACACACCTTTCTTAACATCTACGAAAAAGCTTGTGAATTTGAAAATACGATTTGAAACCGGGGCTAGGCGAAGCAAAAGACCAAATGCTCACTCAGCTGACTCGTCAACAAAGGATGGTCCCACTTGCCCAGATGATGGAACAAAAGACCCATGCTGTGACTATGGTGACTATGGCAGCAGCCTTCAAATCATCAATGAAAGCCCTTGCAGAAGCGTCTTGTAGTGAAATAGTATTTTGTGTAAATGTAAGTAAACTTGGTCTTACATTTCATTAAACTATTATAAACTTTTATTTACACACACATATATATATATATATATCCGTAGTTTCTGGATTTTTATAATAACCATTCTTTTTGTTTATTTGCTTTTCTCTTTTCTTGATTTAACAGTTTTGTTTTATAAAAATAGACTTGAACTGAAGTGAAATATATTGCCACCTGCATACCTTGTCTTACCATTATGTGAAAACGTGTCTTAATTTGGAAATGCGATTTAGTGGTGTGGGTAGCCAAGTGATTATCGTGAGATTCGGGTCCGGAGGTTCGAGCCATATTCGGTCCGGTGTTGCGTCCTTAGGAAAGGCACTTTACTCGAATTTCCCGTTTGGATCGGTCCTTTCGGAGATAGACGTTGATCTTCTAAGTCCTGCCTCTTAAATAACCCAATCGTATTGATAGGGGTGTTAAACCTATACCATTTCACCATTTAAAAATTATTTGTTGGGAAGTACGGTATGAAACAGATGTTCGCTGAAGCAAAAGAGACAAAATGATCACTCAGCAGACTCACCAACAAAGGATGGTAACACTAGCCCAGTTGATGGAACAAGAAACCCAAGCTGTGACTAAAGTGAAAATGGCAGCAGTCTTCAGATCAATGCAAGCCTATTATATATGCCACAGCGTTTGTAGTGCAACAATACGTAAATAAGAGTGATCTTGCCTTTAGATTTTACCCAGGAGTTAGTTCTATAATATACATCAGCAGTTTGTTGATTTTTATCCTAACCATCCGTTTCTGTTTATACATGTGGGTTTATTTTCGGGTTGCAAAAAATTAACAATTAGTTTCGTTTGACGTGATTTCTTCCTTGTGGCACCACACGACTTACATCTGACTTTTTCGTGGCAAAAAAAGAAAACAAACCCTTTTACTTCTTACCTTGATACACTTTTATACTTTTGCCTCCTTTTTCTCCAGTTCAAGCCGTAGAGTTACCTCCTTTTAAACATGGTTCAAGCATATTTACATTCGAAATTGCTATGTGGCATTTGAATTTGCTATGTGTTACATTTGAGATTTCTATGTTTACATTTGAACTTGCTATTGTTGTATTAGAACTTTTTATGACATCATTTGTATATTTGGATTTGCTAGATCTAAGTGTAATTTGGTCTTTCTATGCGGCATTTGAATTTATTGTGTGTATTTTTTAACTGAAAAAAGCATGTTGTTGTTGTTGTTGTTATTATTATTATTATTATTATTATTATTATTATTATTATTATTATTATTATTATTATTATTATTATTATTATCAACATTACTATTGTTATCTCAAGAGCAAGCTGAACGTCTCCCCTTCTCTCTCTCCCTACCCCGCCACGCCCCCTTTCTCTCTCTCTATACATAACAAATAATAAATAAATAAATAAATAAATAAATAAACCTGCTTTAATGACCACCCGTATAAGATAACTACCCGTGCAAAAAGCCACCCCCCCCCTCCCTCCTCCCTCCTCCTTGCGTTTTATTTACATTATGATGAAAATATTCAAGACACCCCCAGTCTTAAGACAGCCACTATTCTCCTCAACAATGAGTGACTGTCTTAGACAATTTCGACTGCATTAACAGTGGTGGAATAGGCATGTACTAGATATCAAATGAATGGAGAATATTATTGTCTCAGCAATGAACAATATCTTGTTACGATACATCCGTCGAACCTGCCTTAACGGAAACCAGTGTAAAAAGGAAACATGTCTTCACGGAATCTCCTCGCTCCCCCCCCCCCCCCCCTGATATATTCCTCTTTAATTACCTGTATAAAACAGCTCCATGTGTATAAAACGGAAACCTGCCCAACGCGGAAACGGAAAGAAAAATATGCTCCCTTCCGAGGGCTTTACCTGTCTTTAAGACGGAAAAAGGTTTGCCTGTTCTGTTCTGATTTGAAACAAAAATCACAAGTATTTGCACATCCCCGGGCTCTAAACTTAACGCAATGCTGTCGGGCGAGGAAGGGGTGTAGGGGTGCAATTTGAGGGTAGATGTTACCCCATCTATGTGAGCCCTGAGCTATACGCTCTTATACTCTGACCGTCTAGACCCTGAGCGATGAAGATGGTCAGCATGGTGTGGGTGTGAAATCTCACGAGTGCCAGTGAAAGTGCTCGAGTGGCGTTCCAGCAGGGAAACTTTCATTGGTAGCCAGCGGCCAGAGGTGTGAAATAAGTTTGACCAATGCCTGCCGCCCTGTTCGTACAGCCAGCCGAGAAAAGAGTTTCTGGAATCGTTGTTACATGGCAGTGAGGGGTGGCATTGGTTGACTGTGGTTATTACACCGATGGGTGGGGCTAAGGGTGGAAGAAAAGGAGATGTTCCAACGTTTCTGTTTTTAATAGGTCAAACAGTGGTCAAGTACTGGTTGTAACTGGATAAGTAAGACTGACGCATGTCATTATCAGGGAGGATAGCAGCTGAGAAGTGTGGAGTTTTAACCACTTGTGATTGTTGGCCGGTACCAACTAAACGTATTAGGTCTGTCCCGCGCGCTCATACGACCTTAAATTTTTTTTTTCTAAACAGATTGGCATGTTGCATGAGTGAATAGTGCAAGTTTTTAACTCGATGATTGGATGAATACATTGTCAAGTTTCGTTTGGACGCCACTATACTCCATTTGGATAACAGTAAAAATATAAGAATAACATAATGGCATAAATAGCACCTTGTGTATTTTGACTACAGAACATTGTAACATTTTTTGAGGTTCGTGGGGGAAAAATCCAGAACTAATAAATTATTGTGAAGAAAAAAACAACAACTAAAGAAACCCCCAAACAACAAAGATCTTGTGTCTTCCTTTAGACCTTATCTTAGGGATAGGGTGTAAGCAAAGGAGCTTAGAACTACTTTTAATCTCCTTGGGTGTAACAGAAATGGCCACAGTGACCAAAATAATATTAAATTCAACGTATTGACTTACTGCCTCAAACTCATTCAGAAGTCTAAGAAAATCTTCAAAACCAGGTAAACTCGTATTAGTATTACTTACAAACTTACAATTGGACTGGCGATTTCTCATTCTGTCTTGTGAGTTTGGTTGGGGCAGAGACATGATCAACTGATGATTCAAATGCTGGCTGCTTGCACAACGCCTCCTGCCCTAGTCTGGGCAGGTTCGGTATGACAGCGATAGAGAAGGAAACTGCTAATGGTTGGAATCACATTTCTCTACATTTTTTAAGTCGACTAAGAGACAAAAATAAAATAAAATAAAAACAAACACAAAAACAAAGAAACAAAAACAATTTTAAAAAAGGAAATCTCTACTTAATAGTTAACACAGCATTGGACTATTAATCTCTCTTTAAACTATTGGCAGGGGGTGATAAGAGCAACATGGAACCTAAAAAACAAAACAAACATGAAGCGAAGAGGCACGGAAGTGGAAGACTTTTGTGTGCAACATGTGAAAAAAACTTATCAGTGTGATCCAAAATAAAAACTTTACAACATGTTGTGTACATATTTTTCTTCACATCGAAGTTTAGCCCTTCAAATTTGAACTCGATATTCGGAAGTTTAAAGTAATTTTGCTGATATTCTTGAGCCCTTACAGTTTTGATCTTTCGTTTTTTTCTTTAAAGGAAGAGTTACAGAAACAGGCAACACACGATCGAACAGTTGAAACTCAATGTTGTACAAGACGTCCAAAGTATCGAACCTAAACATGCCACGGGGATATCCCATTCAAAATTTACACTGGAGCTTGTTTGGAGAGAAAAGGTCAACACCTGGGGATTTAAATAGCCATTACCTCCATGAGTTTACTTGGCAATATCATTTTTGAGTGAATTTGTTCTTCAATTCAGATATAATGACTCTTTGAAATACATGTAGTACAGTGTGGTTGATTTTTAAGAAGTTACAGTTTTGCATTTCACTCAATTTTGGTTTAAAAAAA